>NC_056741.1:779928958-779966458 GCF_019279795.1 Protopterus annectens
GAAACCTTCAGCGTGTGTGAGCTATCAGAAACCTTCAGCGTGTGTGAGCTATCAGAAACATTCAGCGTGTGGGAGCTCTTCTTGGTCTTCCTCGTGGTTGGCCTCTTTCTAAAAATTGAGTGTTTCTTAGGGAATAAGAACGACTAGTGGGAGAATTTGTAAGGAAACCTCTTTCCCCATGATTCATTTGTCTTCCTTCGCCTCTGTAGGATGAAAGTCTCCCTCTTCTTCTGGTAATCATGGGGGAGGGGGCATGGTCCGAGTATTTTTGGATAAAAAATTAGAGTCTGTCATCTAAGATATTCATTGTAGTAGGTCCTGGTGAATTTAAGAGACGTAAAGGATTTGCTAAAACAGATGGGGAAGTAATAGGAACACAGCCGGCAGAATTATGTATATTAATAGGATGGGAAATGCCTACTTCTGTATTAGACATCCGAGGGGTGTTATGATCAGACAACACTGCAGCAGGAAAGCTTTGCATAGCGAGATCAGACTGTGGAGTTGTAGTAGTATATATAGCATTTTGGCGAGAAGGCAAAGAAATAACCGTTGGATTGTTTATGTCTTGATGTGCCGCCTGCATTGTCTGATTATCCGATCTCATAGAATCTGTGGTAGTTCTCATAAAATTGTTGGTGGCAGAACTACTGTGGTCTGCAGAATTACCAGTAAACACATTTCCATATTCTTCTTCTGGTCTTTCAGAATTAATAGTAGATCTTCCAAAATTTGTAGAAGTAGGACCGCTGTGAGCCGTAGGGTAATTATTAAACAAATTCCTGTAACTATATCTGTATCCTCCATCATTTCTTAAGGGATATGCTTGATTATGCTTGTATTGGAGCATATCTCTCTGTAGCTTACGTTTTTTCCGGTGAACTATGGTAGCTACATGTCGGGTTACTCTAGGATGAATGCCATTATAGACATGTAATAAAAGATGTAAATCTTGATGTTTAATAATCACCGAATGTAGGTTATGGATTTCTTGAGAAATGTCAGACAGTCTCAGTTTGTTATGCTCTATAAGAGACCTAATCACTATTAAGCCAGTAGTGTTATACAAAACTTCCAGTTCCTTATATAACTTGGAGTCCCTTGTGAGATTATTAGGAAACGTAATTCTAAGACCTAATGGGACTATTTCCTTGCTCAAACAAAATGAAAGGTAGAAGTTATCATATTGTAAATTCTTAAAAGCAATGAAAAGTCTTTCAAGCCTAAAAAGCATCTGTTTCAAATTATTTGTTGCAGTAGACTGTCTAGAATGCATGAAATCAGGAGATTCATTAATGTTATTTACCTCTGCAAATGGGTTAGGTACATTTTCCGTGTTGGTGAAAGACAACAGGTCTTCTGAAACATTTACATGTATATGTTGTTGTTAGGTAGGTAACGGTTGCTGTATATTAAGTCTCTGAAATGCTAAAGGACTAGTTTGTTGTCCAGTGACAGGTAAAGTGGTGTTACCATGCATCAACGGAATTCGTAAAGTGGGTGAATTAGACAGTCTGTTATAAGTATTATTCCATGCATTGTTCTCTAAAGTTACAGCATTTGATTGTACATTAGATCTGCTGTCAGGAACCAGGAACTCATTGTTCAGTTTATTGTTTTGTAAATGTACAGCAGTTGACTGCGTATAAGTCTGACCAGTAGGAACCGGCATCTCAATCAAATGAACTGTAGTAGGAACCTGAACTGGCATCTCATTCAAATGAACTGTAGTAGGAATCTGTTGTGCCGATATATATATATATATATATATATATATCACACACACACACACACACATACATACATACATATATATATATATATATATATATATATATATATATATATATATATATATATACACACACACACACACATACATATATATATATATATATATATATATATATATATATATATATATATATATATATATATATATATATACACACACACACACACACACACACACACACACACACATATATATATATATATATATATATATATATATATATATACACACACACACACACACATACATATATATATATATATATATATATATATATATATATATAGATGTATATGTATATATATATATATATATATATATATATATATATATATATATATAGATATATATTATTGCTTAAACACAATCAGTTGAGGGTGGGTGACTGGGTAGAGTATAACAGAAAACCCACCACTGCTGTCAAGATGTCACTGTACCAGGATGCCCTGATCTCTGAACCTTCTTTCTGATCACAGTAAGGATGTAACAGTGGAAACAAAGAGGACTCCACGACATGCTTGATGGCAAACAACTATAGGGAGAAAACAGCACACACATTTTACATTTATATAGTATATAGATATATATATATATATATATATATATATATATATATACACACACACACACACACACACATATATATATATATATATATATATATATATATATATATATATATATATGTATGTATGTATGTAGGGTTCCTATCAGCATTTTGAATGTTGTAAACGGCAAATTTAAATCGAATTGAAATGTTTGAAATCTCAGAAGAACAAACTGACAACATCAATTTCTCTCCCAGGGAAAGAAATTGGTGGGCAGTCATTGGAGTTTGCTATTACCTCCACTGTGGTGCAGTCTCGGAGTTGGTATATTTAAGTGGGGGGGCACAGCCCCCCACTTTGGGGGGTATGGGGGGCAAAGCCCCTCACTTCTGTCAGTGTTTAAAGTATTGAAATTTTTTATTTTGTTTTTGCACGGAACACCAATTTCTTTCCCTGGGAAAGAAATAGATGTTCCGTCAGTATACTTATTTCTGCACTGAGTAAACTTGTAGGGAAAAGTTCTACCTCTAATCTCTCTTGAGGCTAACCTGCATCTGTATACTTCCCCTTGGTGAAGCATCTCCTGCATCTACTTCTTTAGGGACAAACATCTGATCTGCAACTTTGCCTGGAGTGTGTTTGGCTCTGCTACAATGTTTTTAGCAAGGCATCTACCCCTTCAAGCAATCAAATACCCCCTTTTTAAAAAACAAAAAAATACAAAGGCCTACTTTTGTATTATTTTGCAATAACTTACACAAAATGTTGAGAGTCTAAAACCATCTTCTTATGCTTTGTGCAACCATGGGGAAATGTCTAAGTACCCCTGCTGTTACTGTTTTCACATTTTACTGCACACTGCCTGCTATTTTACTATAATTACTGTTTCTTAAAGCTAAGTAGTAATATAGTCTAACACACACCAATTGTGGACTGTTTTAGTTATATTAATCCTGCTTACCTGGCTGCAAGAGAAATGGTACATCTGAAAGGCCCTGGATCTTCTGAGCTTCCTCAAACTGACTCAATCAGTTCATGCTGTACCATTCTCTGCCCACTTTGCTCTCACCCCCCCAAACTCCATTTATTGAGACTACTCCCCATCCCTGCTCTTCCCACTTAAAGATCCATATCCCACTTTCCTCCATAACTGGATCACATAATGAAGTTCCATACACCATTAGATTCCTTGCTAAAAAACAATTTTCAAAGAAAATGTCTTTCCTCATGTTTTGCTTCTTCTTTCCCATCTCACTGAAGCATTCACTACTCTTGAAATGCATTTGTTTGAGGTGAAGAGGTTTAACACCATTTATCCTAAAATCATTATAATCAGTACCACGTCATCTTTACTCTACCTTCCAATACTACTACAAATCCCTCTACAATCCTCCCTGCTACTGCTGCCCTGTAGACTCATCACATTCTATAGATACACAATTCTGCCTCTATAACTGGTATCCTTCTACCATAAAAATTCCCAAATTATTCATAAAGTTCACACCCATATTCCTCCTCTTACGTAACCTCAAGTCAAATGCAGGCCCAAACACCTTGCTTTGCTTGCGGACTAATGCACAAAGCATCTGAAATAAAAAAAACACACCAACTAAGCTATCTTATCTCTATTCACAATCCCCAAATCATTGCTATCACAGAATACTGGCTTAAGCCATAAGAGCCCTCCTTACACCACTTCATCCCAGGCTATTACTTTGATACCAGGCCAGGACTAAGGCAAGGAGAAGGTACTCTCCTTTTCAAGTCAGACATCAACATACAACTCCTTGCTCAATGTAATGCCTCTTCAGATTCTCTTCCAAACTGATTACAACACAAATCCACTCTCCAAGCTCTTAAATTCTTCTAGCTGTAATCCATCTCCCTCCTCCTGCTTCATGACAAAAGCTAATAACTTCTTTTCAGAGCACCAAATATATTATTCTTCCTGATGACTTTAACCTCATCTTCCTTGACCCCTAACAAAACTGCATATTTGAACTTCTCAATGAATTTAATCTCACACAACTTATCCCTGAATCCACCAGACCCAATCCTTCCTCATCACATTGCTCACTGTTGATCTAATAATTACAGACAACTGCTCACTTATTTCTCACATCTCTGTCTAGCCTCCCAACTTAAGTGAAGACTATCCTACAAGATTCAACATCCACCTTGACTGCAAAAGTTCCCTCCAAAACACATTATATTCTGACAAATTGCAATTAAAATTCCACACTAAAAACATATCTACCCTCTCTCAACTGAGACCCTTACACTCTTCTCATAATACTCTAAATGCTGCCCAGCTCTTCACCCAACTTCCCTGTAATCTGCAAAAAACTATTCCTCCCCACAGTCACAAGATTGTACAAGCACAAGAAAAACACCGGACTCGCTCGAACTCAAAACCGTCCTATGCTTTAGAGACAAAGAATGGCATTCCAGGAAGTTTGACCAAACTCCTCCTACCACATAGCACTACAGCTTCCTCAGAAATGTGTCCAAACAAGCAATTAGACATCATAAGAGAGCACATCATTCAAACATTTTTCACTCTCCTAAACAATTCTGGCACAGATTAACCAGTTAACAGGTCATAAAACTCCACCCAAAGCTCACTCTTCCTCCTCTTCTATCTCAGTCTCAGACCTTAGTATTTACTTCTCTACCCTTCCCTCCATCACTTTCCTCCCCCCTCACTTAATCTCTCCCTCACAACCTTCGTACACTCCCCTCTTCTATTTAAAAAAAATATTCAAACCAAAGATATTGCACCTCCCCTTGAAAACCTAAAACTTGACTTGCCTGCAGGGACAGACACCCTCTCCCCCTGGTTCATATTCCTATGTAGGGAGTAAATTGCTACTCCTCTGCCACATATCTACAACCTTTGCTTAACCCCAAACTGTTTGCTCAATATATGGACAACAACAAAAAATCATACCTCTACCCAAATAAATCTCCCCAAGCTACCCAGTGATTATCAGCCAATCTCTATCCTCCTGACTCTTGGGAAAATCTTATAAAAACTAGTCTATAATAAACTCTCAAACTACGTAAGTCAATACTGACTTCTCTCTTCCAAACATGGTTTCTTTATGGTCCGGCCATAGCAGTTCCACTGCACTTTGCATCTTCACTGATCACATCCTTTTAGCTATGGAGAAATGCCTCCTTGCTGGCACCATATTATATAGCCCTTACCAGAGCCTTTCACCTGGCTGGCCACCCAATCCAATTTAACCACCTCATTGATAGTGGGATTAGCCCTGATGTTATTCTCAGATTCCAAAATGACCTATCCAACCAACCCTACTCAGCAAATTTTAATAGTACATTAGCAATCAATCCTTTACCTAAGGGATATCCTCAAGGCTCCATACTGTTCCCTCTTCTTTTCTCTATTTTTATAAACAAGCTTACACTCAACCTTCCCCAACTTGCTGTATTACTGTACATTGAAGTGGTTATCTTCCACTTCAGTCACACAACCAACTCAATTCAGTATGCTCTGGTAAACTATTTCCTCTCTCTCATTAATTGGCTCAGTAGCAAAAAACTATTATTCAGTTTCTCAAAAACTCAAACTATAGTCTTTAGAACCTCCACTAAAAGGCAAAAGAACCTCATCTCATTTCTTATTCTCAAACACCTTATTAATGGCATTCAGCAGGTTAACACCTTCAGATACCTTGGAGTCTGGCTTGATTCCTCACTTAACTTCTACCACTAGCTCAAAAACACCAGGAAAAAGATAAGCTCCCCACTCTTTTGGCCCAACAAAATTTCCTCTTCCCTCTCCAATCCAACAAGAAATGCTACAGGCAAAGGGATTCTTCTAGCCCATCTTCAGTACTGCCTACTTCTTGTAGCATCTGCCTCTAAAATAAACTCTACTACCATCTAAACAACCTTCAACTCATCCACCTCTTCAGTACCCTTTCCCTAACGTATGAACAGAACTGTCTTACATTAGCCAAAGCCAACTGTCAGATCAGCAATGAGCTAATCTGTTCCCTAGTTCCCAACTTTTCTGGTTCCTGAAAAAAAAATCCTGCTCGTCTCTTTCCTCTAGCTTACTTAGACAGTCTCCATCACAGAACCTTAGATCTAATTCTCACTCAGGGCCACTCTTGCAAGCACCTAAAAAGTACAGTTGTGTACACTTACCATAAATGTAGATATTAGAGTGTATTCACTGTTGCAGTCATCACATTTGGGTTATCTACTTGCAGTAGCCCTCAGTCGGCCTGATTATCAAAGTCTTGGATCCTGCGTCGGTTGCTGTCTCATCTTCCATGACGTCAGGTATAGTCAGGGGTATAAAGCATGCAGCCAATGCCATTACATCAGTTTTTCTTGTCCCAGATGTCAGGTGCCCCCTAATGGGAAGCAATTAAATTTATATATATATATATATATATATATATATATATATATATATATATATATATATGCACACACACACATACACACACACACACACAAGGATATACCTCCAACAAAAAAGCAAATACACCAAAAACCTTTTAAGCATAGTAAAGAAGAGTAGAGGTGTAGCCGAAAGAAGTCAGGGAGCTGGAGGGAGGGTAACAAGGACTGCAACAGTGAATACACTCTAACATCTACATTTATGGTAAGTGTACACAACTGTACTATGTTCTTCGTGTTTCACTGTTGCAGTCATCACACTTGGGTAGATTCCCAGCTAAGGATGGGAGGAGGAATTTAGATTGCATTAGGACCAGCTATAAGGCCCTGCAAGACCGCAGTGGCAAAGCCAGCTCTGGATTTAGAGAAAATTGGCAAATGTAATGCTTGGTGAAAGTATGTACAGAACTCCAGGTAGCAGCTTCTAGGATGCCCCTGGTAGGGAAACCTCTGAGAAAGGCTGTAGAGGTAGATGCAGCCCAGGTTGAATGGGGTCTAATCCCCTGTGGGATAGGTTTTCCATGGTGCTTATAGCAGAAATGAATGCAATGGCCTATCCATTTAGAAATGGTTTGCTTTTAAATAGCCTTCCCCTCTGCCCCTGCAGCAAATGTCACCAGAAGTTGTTCAGATTTCCTTTGAGGTTTAGTCCTGTCCAAGTAAAATCTAAGTTGTCTGTGCACATCTAAAGAGTGCAGTATGCGTTCCCCATTGTTCTGTGGATTACAAAAGAAGGTTGGCAAATGAATGGACTGATTTAGAGCCACAATGGATACCACCTTGGACATGGAGGGATTGGTCCTGAGGGACACCCTGTCCGCATGAAAAGTGATGAAAGGCTCCACTGCCATAAGGGCCTGTAATTCAGATACCCTTCTTGCTGAAGTGATTGCTAAAAGGAAGGCTGTTTTCCAAGAAAAGAATTTTAACTCTGCACTTGCAGCTGGCTCAAAAGGAGGAAGAGTGAGTTTTTGCAATACAAAATCAAGGTCCCAGGCTGGGGTTGGGGCTCTCCTGGGTGGCCTTAAGTTTTTGGCCACTCTGAGGAACTGCTTGAGCAGTGGATGAGAGAAGAGGGGTGGTTCTGTGTTGTAATGAGCTGAAATGGCTGAGGCGTGAATTTTGATGGAGGAAAAAGAAAGGCCCTTGTGAAGCATCTCAGTTAAGAATTAAAGAATCTAAGGTAAGTTGGGTGCTGCTGTGCCCATTTCTTGAGTTTGGTTCCAGGCACAGAATATTTTCCATTTTTCAGCATAAGATTTTCTAGTACTAGGCCTCCTTGCCTCCAAAATGACATCCAACACTTGTTTACTGAGGGATGGTAATGGAGAGATTAGGTAATTAGCCAGGCTGCCAGGTTCATGGTTTAAAGCTGAAGGTGCAGAATCTGGCTCTCCTGCTGTGACAGCAGGGTAGGAGTCTGAGGCAGGTACCATGGAGCCAGCAGTGACACACTGCGCAAGAGGGGGTACCAGTGTTGGCATGGCCAGTCTGGTGCAATCAGTATTGTCCTTGGTTTGTCCTGTTTGATCTTTAGTAGTACTTTGGAGAGGAGAGGCAAAGGAGGAAAGGCATAAACTGATAGATTTTTCCAGCTAAAGGACAGAGCATCCACTTTCCAAGCTTGTTTGTGGGGAGCCCTTGTGCAGAATTTGTCTAAATGATAGTTCTGGGGGGAGGCAAAGAGGTCTATATCTGGGCTCCCCCATTTGTTTATCAACATGTTGAATTTCTTTGGTTCCAGTTTCCACTCGTGTGGGTCCATGAGACTTCTGCTTAGTTTGTCTGCCAGTGTATTTAGCTTTCCTGGCAGGAATCAAGCCTGTAGATGCACGTGATAGCTCAAGGCTGTGTTCCACAGAGCCATGGCTAGTCTGCAGAGGGGGTAAGAATGGGTACCCCCCTGCTTGTTTATGTACCACATAACAGTGGTGTTGTCCGTCTTTACCATTAATTGTCCTGGAAGAATGTGGTCCTTGAAGGCTGTCACAGCATTCTGTACAGCTAACATTTCTTTTTGACTGATATGCAGGTGCATTTGACTTGGGTACCATTTGCCCTGAATGCACTTCCCTGCCAGATGAGCCCCCCATGCATAGTCTGATGAGTCTGTTGTTAGAGTTTGGGCGGCAGGGGGTAGAGTGAATGGTAGTCCCTTGTTTTGGTGGCAGGCCTCTGCCCACCAAAGGAACTCTAACCGTAGGCAAGGTATGGCAGGAATCATTGCTTCTAGATCCTGAGAATGCTGACACCATAGGCTTTTTAGACACCATTATAGTTTCCTCATATACAGTCATGCATATGGAATTAGTAGAATGCAGGAGGCCAGGAACCCCAAGGCTTGCAGTATTTGCCTTGCAGATAGCAGGGTTTTTGTGGCCATTAGTTTGAAGTAAGTTGTCAAATGAATTTTTTTCTCTGGCATGAGGAAAACCATCTGGGAAGTTGTGTTCAAGCTTGCTCTCAGGAATATAATTTGTTGACAGGGTACCAGATGCAATTTCTTTTCGTTTATGGTGTATCACAGACAAGTTAGCACCTTTTGTACAAATGCCAGATGATTCAAAAGTATGTCCTGGCTTTCTGCCTGAATTAGACAATCGTCCAAGTACGGGTATATTTGAATATTTCTTTGCCTGCAAAATGCAATGACTGGAGCTAGGCACTTTGGCTTATCTACTGCGCCCAGGGTATTCACAAAGGGCAGTGCAGAAAACTGATAGTGCATGTAGCCTGCTTTGAAGCGTAGGTATCCTCTGCAAGATTCCTTGATTGGGATGTGCAGGTAGGCTTCCTTTAAATCCAGTGTTGCCAACCAGGCATCTTTGCCTAGCATAGGAAGCAACTGGTGAAGAGTTAACATCTTGAATTTTGGAATCACCAAAAAGGTGTGCAAGATAGAAAGGTCCAGGATAGGATGCTATGAGTTGTCTTTTCTGGGTACCAGGAAAAGTCTTGAATAGAAACCTTGTCCCTTTTCCTCTTCTGGTACAGTTTGAATAGCCTTTAGGCTTAAGAGAGAGAGTACTTGCTTTAGAGCCTCTGCCACTGATTTGGGGGTAGATCTGGCCAACCGTTTGGGGTTGGTAATGTATGAAAGTGAAATCTGCATCCTTGGGAAACTATATTTAAAACCCATTTGTCCTGGGTAACGAGTTCCCAGTTTTTGGCCTGCAGAGCAATCTTCCCCCTAAAGGAGCAGTCAGTTGAGAAATGCTTGGAAGTTTTAAAGTTAAGTCATTGAGACAGCTTCCATAGGGGGGAGTCTTACTACTCCCTGATTTGGAAGTGGGAGCCCCCTCACTGCTTAGTCCTGTGTGTACCCTGGGACTGAAGCCTGGGTGTTCTGCTGGTTCTGGGTTTGGACTGAGAAGACCTGGAAGAGGCAGGAAAGGACCAATTCTTAGAGGGCCAATGCCTACTAAATCTTGGAGGCTGTACTTGCAGGAAATATTTAACAGTTTGCACAGATTTAGCTTTTTCCTCCATCTTTTTAAGAACAACTTCTGCCTTGTTGCCAAACAGGTGGTCCTGATTTAAGGGAGCATCCAGCAATTTTGCTTTAACATGATCTGGCAAAGATTGCTCCTTAAGCCAAGCATGCCTTCTAAGTACAGACCCAGTAACAGCAGCCCTGCAAAATGCCTCTGGTGAATCAAAACCACATTGCAAAGTATGTTTTTCAACCTGTTCAGCAGAATGCATAAAATCCTGTAAATCCTTATTTTCAGCACAGTCAGGAATCAACATCATTTTCTGTTTAAGCAATCCAATAATATGCTGCTGGTACTTTAACATATTAAACTGGCAGTTTAAGGCCCTAATGGCCAAGGTTGCATACGTGTATACCTTCTTACCCCATCTATCCAGTGCCCTGGAGTCTCTATCAGAGGAGGTAAGATTTTTTGGCAGTAGTAGCTTTAATGCCCTTGGGTCCCTGTGAAATGATCTCAGGATCCACAGTAGGATTTTTAAAAAGGAACTTGTAAGAGTCAGGAACCCTGTAATATCTATCAGGTTTTCTGGGAGCAGAAGGTAAAGAGTCAGGGGCCAAGCTAGATTCCGAAAAGGCATCATCAACAATGTATAGTACAGGAGGGACAGCTAAAGGCCTGTGTTGGGGCAGGAGTAAGAAATTCCTAAGCCTCTTTTTAGAATCAGAGTAATCCTGGCTTTCCCAGTGAAAATGCTCCCTAAGAGTATGCAAGGTTTCACCAAGAGAAATCCTCTGGGGGAGAAGCAGAGGGAATAGAGTCCTCTGCATCAGAATCCACATAGGTAAATAAGGGTAAATCCTGGTCATCAGAGGAAACAGAAATTTCAGAATCCTGGTCAGAAGCATCATAAGCAAATTCAGTCCTAGGTCTTAGAGTGGGAAGGTTGGCTTCCCCTGATTAAAGTAATAAGGCATTCAGCCATTCTTATAATTTGTTTTTTAGGCATAGAGGCCTGACCATGCGGTCTGGGTGGTGGTTTTCTAGGCATGGTTCGGGTTTTAGGCCTTAAATAAGAAGATGGCGTTGGTTTAATATGCAAGTCAGTAAGCTTGAATACACCCTCAGAAGCCAGTGCCTGCTCAGTGGCTCCGGACCCATCCAAGGTAGAGACATCTGCGGTTCCACAATTGAAGCATCTCGCAGCATACCGGATTCCGAATGGGTCTCAGTAGAGGCCTGCGAATCCGAAGTAGCGGGTATCAGGGGCTGCAAAAGCACCTCACTGAGTACCGGCGAACTGGCAACTGGCTTGGGAGAAGAGTCATCGGCAGCTTTGGACCTAGGTGGCCTGTCTCTGCCTTTGTCTTTGCGTTTTTTCGTAATGTTGGTAGTCGGATGGCTTACCGAAGACATATCTGGATAATTGAACAGAGTACCAAAATATTTAGAAACGTAAATATACATAGTTCATTGCTTAAATAAGGCACAAAATCAACAGCGAGGTACGTCGTGGTTAGGGCGTAGGCAAGGAATACAGTACGAATGAAAATCTTATTTGTTTTCCACAAGAAATACAATTATTGACTTTTACTGACATTGGTTTAGAGCAAGAAAAAGTTTCCCCAATGGCGTACTTAGCTTTAGTTGAAGACTTCGGTTCTGAATCTCAAAAACAAAAATTTCAGGAGTCAGCCGACCAGCACTTATGAACTGCTTCGGGCACCGCACAGCAAGCAAGAAAGATTGATGTTATGGCGTTGGCTGCATGCTTTATACCCCTGACTACCTGACATCATTGAAGATGAGACAGCAACCGACGCAGGACCCACAACTTTGATAATCAGGCCGACTGAGGGCTACTGCAAGCAGATAACCCAAATGTGATGAGTGCAACAGTGAAACACAAAGAACATCCAGATTGTAGTGCTCTAACCACTCCCTTTCTACCCCAGGAACCAAGTTCTGGAGGGATCTTCCCTCAAATCTTGAAGAATTCTCTAACTACTCCCCCTTTTAGGCACAATGTAAATATTTCACTGCACAGGCTGGTTGTAAATGCTCTGCTTCAGGTCACATAACCTAGTTTCCCTAATATCAGACACATACTGCCTATCATTTTCACCGCAGCATCTATTTTTTTATTTATTTATTTATTTGCAGTTGGTTTACCAGGATAGCCCATTGGGCCAAGATGAACCCGTTTTCAATGGAGTCCTGGGGAGAAAAGCTCCAGTAACAAGTTACACTAGGTTATACATTAAAAATTACAAAGTTTACAGTAAACAAGTTACACTAGGTTATACATATATATAGATTACAAAGTTTACAAGTGAACAGCAAGTAAGTATAGTTCTAGAAACCAGGTTAAAATAGGCTTTTGGTTAAGATATAAAAATTTACAAGTGATACAATTTAGTGTGAGACAAGAGATTTAGTATATAGGGTGCAAGTTAGTACAAGCCGAGAGAGATTGTGGTAGGATGGATGTGACCAGAGAGGTGGACAATGTTTAGTTGTGGAGACTATGTTGGGAGAGAACAGGAGCATTCCCACTGGGATAAAAGGTGAGAACAGGAGCATTCCCACTGGGATAAAAGGTAAGAGTGAAGAAATATTTTGAATGTAGAGTGATTGGAGATGGTACGAATGAGTGGTGGAAGAGCGTTCCATAGACGAGCTAGACTGTAGGATAGGAGGTTTTTCCCAGAGGGACGACTTGGTTTGTATAATTCTATTAGATTTTGGTTGTTAGATCTTAGTGTTCGGTTAGGTAGATGCATTTTAAAAGTAGAGGATAGGGATGGACAAAGTGAGGAGTTGAAAATGAGTTTATGTGCAAGAGTTAGTTGAGTGTAGGTGAGATGGTTGGATAGTTCTAGCCATTTTAGTTTGTGGAGGGAAGAGCAGTGGTGACTAGAGGACTTGTGGCTAGTAGCGAATTTAGCTATTTTGTTGTAGCATGTGGCGAGTTGAGTTTTAAGGGAGGATTGCAAGTTAGTTAAGAGTGGAGCTCCATAGAGAAGGGAGGGGATAAGAAATGAGGTAGTAAGAGTGGTTTTGGTGGATGGTGTGAGATAGTGATTTTGTCGGTACAGCATACCTAATTTTTGATGTGTTTTCTTGATATTAAGTTGTAGGTGGGAGTTGAATTTGAGTTTATTATCAATTTGTACCCCAAGTAATTTAGTCTCAGTTACCAATTCCAAAGCTGTGTTGTTATGACTAGTGATAGAAAAAGTGTTAGAATGGATAGAGGTGTTTTTGGTGGGAGTGAAAATCATTAGCTTAGTTTTAGAGGCATTTAGTGCTAGGTGATTGTGATTCATCCATTGTTCTGTGATAGAGAATGCGTCTTGTGTTAGCTTTTGTAGTATGGGAAGGGATGTTGCAGAGCAGATAATAGTGGAATCGTCCGCATATTGAATGATATTTGAGAAAGGGATAGAGTTATGGAAGTCATTTATGAATATACTGAAGAGGAGATGACCTAATATGGAACCTTGGGGAACTTCTGTTGGGGTAGTAAGGAAGGAAGAGGTGGCCTTTTTACATTTGACAGATTGGTATCTATTGGATAAGTAACTGGAGAACCAATTTAAAGAGGAGGGAGATAGGTTGAGTTGAGAGAGTTTAGTTAGAAGAAGTTTGTGAGAGATAGTATCAAAGGCTTTAGAGAGGTCAAGTAGAAGGGTCGAGACAATGTGTCCAGAGTCACGGGCTTTATTTACAATTTCCAGGAAGGAGAGTAGGGCTGTCATAGTACTATGACCAGGTCTAAAACCGTGTTGTGTTGGAGTTAATAGGTTATTGTCTATGAGATATGGTAGGATTTGTTGTTGGATACATTTTTCTAGGATTTTAGAGATGGGTGATAAGATGGCTATGGGACGAAAATGAGTTGTGTTGCTATTTTTGCCGCCCTTATGTAAGGGTATGATATAAGCCTTTTTCCAAATTTGGGGTACTATGGATTCTTGTATAGAGCGGTTGATTAGAATACTAATGGGGTAGGCAATGGATTCTGCGGCTATACTAAGAAAATATGATGGTAAGTTGTCTGGGGCGTTGGAGCATGGCTTAAGCTTCTGAAGGAATTTTTTAATGGTGGATATGGGAATAGGTTGTAGAGAAAAAGGAGAGAGAGGGAAAGGGAGGGTAAGGGAGGGTATTACAGGAAGGTGGTTGATGACAAGGAGAGAGTGAGGATGTTGGAGAAGAGGTAAGGGAGTAATTAGAGGAAGATGAGGGTGAGGTAGTGGGGGTGGTGTTGTTAGAGAATGTCGAAGTTAGTTTTGAAATAGAGTTGATGAAAAAGGAATTAAATTGTGAAGCTAAGTCTATGTCAGGAGCATTAGGGTCTGGGCTGGGGTTGTTAGTTTTGCCTGGACTGAGAAGGGTAGCGACTCCTTTCCAGAATTTCTGTGGGTTTGTTGTATTGCTGTTTTGGAGTTTAGAGAAGCAATTTTGTCGGTCAGTGGTAATAAGCTTTTTTACTGTATTTCTAAGTGTTTTATATTCATTTAGATGTAGGGGAGACTTATTTTTTTGGTAAGAAGTCCAAACTTTATCTCTGCATTTCATGGTTATGAGAGTAGTTTTTGTTAGCCAAGGGGCAGTTTTGGTTTTTATTCTCTTAGTCTGTAAAGGGGCGTGAATGTCAAGGATTTTTAAGAAGGTTGAATTCAAGTGAGCAACAGCATTATCTAAGGGTTGAGTTTTTAAGGTGTTCCAATTTATTAATTTAAGGGAATCAGTGAAGGTTGTGGGGTTGAAATTTTTCTGGTTACGAAAAGTAATGAAATTATGGGTTTGGAGTATGGGTGAAGAGAGTCGATATGTGTAAATTGGTAGATGGTCACCAAGTGGGTGTGGGAGAGTGCCGTTATTAGAATAATGCTGAGGGTGTGAGACTAAGATCCAGTCAAGTATGCTACCATTGGATAGGTTTTTTGAGGGGTGGGTTGTGGAGTTAATAAGCTGTGAGAAGTTGTAAAGGTTGATATTTAGTGGATTTGTGGGAGCTTGGATGGAGGCCCAATTGATATTCATGTCTCCCAAGACTATTATTTCATTTGAAATGTTAGAAGAGAGCCAAAGTAGGATATCTTCAAGTATTGTGATATTATCGCCAGGGGGAATGTAGAGGGAGGCTATGCATATGTGTTTGTGTATATTAACCTGAAATAATGCTAGGAGTATTTCAGCATTATTGAAGTGGGGAATAGGTTTGTTATATGGGGTAACAGACAAGGAGGATGAATATAGGAGAGCAACTCCACCTCCTTTTTTATGGGTTCTATCATTTCTTAAGATTGAATAGTTTGGTGGTATTATTTCAGAGTCTTTTATGTGGGGTTTTAGCCATGTTTCAGAGATGGATAGGAAATCAGGTTTGATGCGAGTAAGCCATGCATGGAGATTTGGGATTTTGTTCACAATGCTTTGGGAATTTAGTGAGGTAAACAGAATGGCTTTATTTATGGTGGATGAGGTGGGTGGGCCAGGATTGTGGTGCATGTCACCTGATAATTGTGTGGTAATTAGGTATATGATTGGGTTGGAGAGGTATTTGGATTGTTTAAAGTATATGCTAGGCTTAATTAAGATGTTGAAGAGTTTATTAGGTGAAGTGATAGAAGTATTTTTATTCAGGGTGATAGGTTTATAAGGAAAGAGTAGATGGTTGCTGATAGTGTATAAGTGGGGAGATATTAAGATATGGGATTTTAGGGGAGGTGAGATGTGATGATTTGTTACATGAAAACATTGTGAGCGTATAGTGTGAGTGGGCTGAGTAAGGTAGTGGAAGTAGGATATAGAGGGAAGTAGTAGCAACAGCATGAGTATAGATGGGGATTTGGAGAACATAATGGTGTGGAATGTTATAGATTGCAGTTGTGAGATAGTGTGAAGTTACTGAGTAGAATGTTGTTGTAAAGGGGTGATATTTAAAGTGGTTTAATACAATATGTAAACCTTTGGAATGGGGTGGAGATTAGAAGAGAAGTTGGATATAGTTGGGGTGTCAGTGAGTGTAGTTGAAATGTGTAACCAGATAAATGGTTTGGGTTATATAGTTATAGGGTAAGTCGGGGGTGGGGAAGGGAGTAGGAGTTAACCAGGAGGTGGAAGTTAATTGGCTAGATATTGTGGTGGGTGTGGTTACATTGGTATAAATGTAGAGGTACTGGGGGCGGGTGGGAATTGGGGGCAAGGTAGGGGAGCGGAGTGAGCCCGCAGGGCGAACGGCGTGGGTAGAGCCAAGGAAGGCAGAATCGGAGCGAGAAACAATCAACAATCAGTGGACTGTTTGTTGGAGAAGGTAAGTACAGGAAACAAGGGCTTATTAGGACAGAATAGTCAAGAGGAAAGAAAAGGGGAGAGAAACAGTAGAGGTTACACTTGCAGAGAATGGTAAACACGTAAGAGATGTGTGGAGTCAGGAATGGAGGATAGCGGGTGCCATTCAGTGGTCAAATGCTAAAAGTACACCTGTAATTCTCTTAGGGAAAACAAAGGGGTTTGGCTGCTGGCTTCCTGGTCAGGCAGCGTGCTGATAACCAAGCAGGGACTAGAATACAATATTACAATGATAAGGGTTTAGCAGCAGTAACACATACTTCCTTAGTCCCTTCTTATTTCAAATTCCCTTTAAGGGGATGAGTCAGCAGAGCTTGGTATTTATTGCTATTTGGAGTGAGCGTCCAGGCCAGGCGAGGTCACGGGGGGTTTTCAGGGCAAGGAAGTTCCTTAGTCCCTTCTTATTTCAAATTCCCTTTAAGGGGATGAGTCAGCAGAGCTTGGTATTTATTGCTATTTTTCGTGAGCGTCCAGGCCAGGTGAGGTCACAGGGGGTTTTCAGGGCAAGGAAGTTCCTTCGTCCCTTCTTATTTCAAATTCCCTTTAAGGGGATGAGTCAGCAGAGCTTGGTATTTATTGCTATTTGGAGTGCCCAGGCCAGGCGAGGTCACAGGGGTTTTCAGGGCAAGAAAGTTCCTTAGTCCTTCTTATTTCAAATTCCCTTTAAGGGGATGAGTCGGCAGAGCTTGGTATTTATTGCTATTTGGAGGTGAGCCCAGGCCAGGCGAGGTCACAGGGGTTTTCAGGGCAAGAAAGTTCCTTAGTCCCTTCTTATTTCAAATTCCCTTTAAGGGATGAGTCAGTAGAGCTTGGTATTTATTGCTATTTGGTGAGCGTCCAGGCCAGACGAGGTCACAGGGGGTTTTCAGGGCAAGAAAGTTCCTTAGTCCCTTCTTATTTCAAATTCCCTTTAAGGGGATGAGTCAGCAGAGCTTGGTATTTATTGCTATTTGGAGTGAGCGTCCAGGCCAGGTGAGGTCACAAGGGGTTTTCAGGGCAAGGAAGTTCCTTAGTCCCTTCTTATTTCAAATTCCCTTTAAGGGGATGAGTCAGCAGAGCTTGGTATTTATTGCTATTTTTCGTGAGCGTCCAGGCCAGGTGAGGTCACAGGGGGTTTTCAGGGCAAGGAAGTTCCTTAGTCCCTTCTTATTTCAAATTCCCTTTAAGGGGATGAGTCAGCAGAGCTTGGTATTTATTGCTATTTGGAGTGAGCGTTCAGGCCAGGCGAGGTCACAGGGGGTTTTCAGGGCAAGGAAGTTCCTTCGTCCCTTCTTATTTCAAATTCCCTTTAAGGGGATGAGTCAGCAGAGCTTGGTATTAATTGCTATTTGGAGTGAGCGTCCAGGCCAGGCGAGGTCACAGGGGGGTTTTCAGGGCAAGAAAGTTCCTTAGTCCCTTCTTATTTCAAAATTCCCTTTAAGGGGATGAGTCAGCAGAGCTTGGTATTTATTGCTATTTGGAGTGAGCGTCCAGGCCAGGCGAGGTCACAGGGGGTTTTCAGGGCAAGAAAGTTCCTTAGTCCCTTCTTATTTCAAAATTCCCTTTAAGGGGATGAGTCAGCAGAGCTTGGTATTTATTGCTATTTTTCGTGAGCGTCCAGGCCAGGCGAGGTCACAGGGGGTTTTCAGGGCAAGAAAGTTCCTTAGTCCCTTCTTATTTCAAATTCCCTTTAAGGGGATGAGTCAGCAGAGCTTGGTATTTATTGCTATTTGGAGTGAGCGTCCAGGCCAGGCGAGGTCACAGGGGGTTTTCAGGGCAAGGAAGTTCCTTAGTCCCTTCTTATTTCAAATTCCCTTTAAGGGGATGAGTCAGCAGAGCTTGGTATTTATTGCTATTTGGAGTGAGCGTCCAGGCCAGGCGAGGTCACAGGGTTTTCAGGGCAAGGAACTTCCTTAGTCCCTTCTTATTTCAAATTCCCTTTAAGGGGATGAGTCAGCAGAGCTTGGTATTTATTGCTATTTGGAGTGAGCGTCCAGGCCAGGCGAGGTCACAGGGGGTTTTCAGGGCAAGGAAGTTCCTTAGTCCCTTCTTATTTCAAATTCCCTTTAAGGGGATGAGTCAGCAGAGCTTGGTATTTATTGCTATTTGGAGTGAGCGTCCAGGCCAGGCGAGGTCACGGGGGGGTTTCAGGGCAAGGAAGTTCCTTAGTCCCTTCTTATTTCAAATTCCCTTTAAGGGGATGAGTCAGCAGAGCTTGGTATTTATTGCTATTTGGAGTGAGCGTCCAGGCCAGGCGAGGTCACGTGGTTTTCAGGGCAAGGAAGTTCCTTAGTCCCTTCTTATTTCAAATTCCCTGTAAGGGGATGAGTCAGCAGAGCTTGGTATTTATTGCTATTTGGAGTGAGCGTCCAGGCCAGGCGAGGTCACAGGGGGTTTTCAGGGCAAGAAAGTTCCTTCGTCCCTTCTTATTTCAAAATTCCCTTTAAGGGGATGAGTCAGCAGAGCTTGGTATTTATTGCTATTTGGAGTGAGCGTCTAGGCCAGGGGAGGTCACAGGGGGGTTTTCAGGGCAAGGAAGTTCCTTAGTCCCTTCTTATTTCAAATTCCCTTTAAGGGGATGAGTCAGCAGAGCTTGGTATTTATTGCTATTTGGAGTGAGCGTCCAGGCCAGGCGAGGTCACAGGGGGTTTTCCGGGCAAGGAAGCTTACTGTGGAAGCAGCCGCGGGGACCAGGATACACAGCAGCCGAGGGTGAAGCTATTCTCTAACATGTTGCTATGCTAGCTAAAGTAAATATAGTACAAAGTGGTTTCTGCTGACTATTGTATTTTAACTATACCTTTGTTTTTAGTATGCTCTTTTATTGTACAAGTTATTTTTATTTTTTCCACTTTATGTTTGATCAAATTCTAACCAGAGACAGAAATTGGTCCAATGCAATCAGTTCTGTACCTCAGCAGTGAAATGGTCTATTTAAATAAATAAAATTATGTACAACATACATGTATATATGAACATCCTTGCTCAGTATTCAAACAAAAATAAAAATTATGTACCAAAACTAGCCAGCTGAAGTGTCAAGTATAATTTATTTATTTTACATTTGTTAACCAAAGTCCAACTGGATACATATCCATTTTCAGTGCAGGCCCAGGGAGAAAAGCTCCAGAAGTACAAATTATATTTAACAAATACAAAATACAATTAACAGTACAATAACAACAGTTCAGATCATGCATATATATAATTCCAGGAAATTTTTTTTTTTTGCATAACTTAGGTAGAAAGGATTTGATGCAGTATGCTATCACAGTAGAAGTGCCAATAGCAATGAGGAGAAAAACTGGGAGCCACTTAGCAAGGTAAGCTGAGGGAGATTAACCTGGGCTAGTGCAGGTATAATGTGGCCGATTTCAACCATTCTGCAAAGGGAAAGCTCTTGGAAAACTTGGAGAGTAAGTAGGCAATGGAGCCTAAACTGGTTCACATCAGCATTTTTCAAAGAACTGAGAACAGAACTGGCAATATAACAAAATAACCATTTTAATAAATCATGAGAGGAAGAAAAGTTTCATTATCCCAGAACTAGTGAAAACATACTTCCCTTTCATGAGATGACAGCATAAGGGAGTCTGAAAACCACCAGTCAGTCTGAACGGATTTTTAGGGAAATGGATAGAATCACTACAGAAATAAAGTATTCTAAAATAACCAGAAGTCTACAGGGCACAGAATGCAAGGAAGCATTAAACTACAGAAGACATGTGTCAAAAATGTGATACAATTTTCCCTGCCTAGATAACCAGGGCATTGAGCAAATAAGAAATTGATGAATGTGATATGTTTACATCTTATCAAGTTGTCCAACAAAACACTAAAGAAATGTTAGTGTACAAAAGTACAGTTTTGAACCTACCATAAATGTAGATGTCCGATAGATATGCAACTGCAGTGCTTACATATGGGTTGTCCTGCCTCAGGCAGCCCTTCGGTCGGCCAGATTCCAAAGTCTGGGTCCGGCGTCGGCTGATGTCGCCTCCTCCCAGACATCAGAACGGCTGGGGTATAAAGGCATCGGCCGACGCCATCTTCTTCAGTGTTTCTTGCCCCAGATGCCAGGTGCCCTCCAAGGAAGGCTAAATTTGGTGAATGGATAAAAAAATTCCAGACATGCACAACAGTAATAAACAGATACACCATAAAAGATATCCTCAGCTAATAGAGAAAAGGGGGAATGGACCCATAAAGAAAATTGCAGAGGGGTAGGAGGGAGGGAAAACCCGACTGCAGTTGCATATCTATCGGACATCTACATTTAAGGTAGGTACAAAACTGTACTATGTCCTTCAAGAATGCAACTGCAGTCCTTACATATGGGTTGAATACCATAGCCAAGCTGGGGGTGGTAGGATCTAAGAAAGGGATGGTGTAGCTAAAATGCCCTGCAGGACTGCCAAAGCAAAGCCTGCTCGGGATCTGGAGTATAAAGGCAGGTTGTAGTGTTTGGT
Organism: Protopterus annectens; assembly: GCF_019279795.1. Lineage (NCBI taxonomy): Eukaryota > Metazoa > Chordata > Ceratodontiformes > Protopteridae > Protopterus > Protopterus annectens. The sequence continues at coordinate 779,949,984 of NC_056741.1, forward strand.
AAATGTATGCACGGAGCTCCATGTAGCAGCCTCTAGAATGTCCTTTGTAGCCACTCCTCTTAGAAAGGCTGTGGATGTGACTATAGCTCTGGTGGAGTGTGGCCTAACATTGGCTGGCACACCTTTTCCATGAAAAGAATAACTGAATATGATGCAGTGTCCAATCCATTTTGAAATTGTTTGTTTGGAGATTGCCTTTCCTTGTACTCCAGCAGCATAGGCTACAAATAGTTGGTCAGACTTTCTGGTGGTCTTTGTTCTGTCCAGGTAGTAGTGTAATTGTCTGTGTATGTCCAAAGTATGCAGCAGCTTTTCCCCCTTATTTTGAGGATTGGGAAAGAAAGTAGGCAGGTGAATTGCTTGATTTAGAGACACCCTGGATATCACTTTTGGCATGAATGAAGGATTGGTTCTTAGAGAAACTCTGTCCTGATGAAAAATGAGAAAGGGAGGTACTGCCATGAGGGCCTGTATCTCCGAGACCCTTCTTGCTGATGTTACTGCCAACAGGAAAACCATTTTCCAGGAGAGAAATTGCATTTCTGAGGATGTTGCTGGTTCAAAGGGAGGAAGAGTTAATTTTTCCAAGACGAAATTGAGGTCCCATGCAGGTACTGGTGGCTTTCTGGGTGGTTTGATAGTCTTTATCCCTCTTAGAAAATGTCTTAGCAAGGGATGCAAAAACACAGGTGGGTCGCAGTTGTATTTTGCTGAGATTGCTGAAGCGTGAATTTTTATGGAAGAATATGAAAGGCCACTATGAAACATTTCTGCCAAGTATTCTAATATCTGTGGTATGCTCATTACTGATGCATCCTGACCCTTGTTGGCATTCCAGATGATGAATCTCTTCCACTTAGCTGAATAGGTTTTTCTGGTGGAAGGTCTGCGTGCGTCCAGTAAGATCTCTTGAACTTTTTTGGAAAGAGAGATATGGAAAGTCATGGAACCCTCCAAGCTGTCAGTTGCAATGTTTGCAGGCTTTGATGAACAGTCCTGTAGTTGTGCTGAGTTAGCAGAGGCCATTGAGGCAGGGGCCACGGTTTGGTCCGAGTTATGCTCAGTAGCAATGGGTACCAGTCTGGAGCTATCAAAATGCCTGTTGGTTGTTCTGCTTTGATCTTCAGTAACACCTTGGTCAGTAATGGTAGAGGAGGGAATGCATAAATTGTTAGGGAATTCCAGCTGAAGGAGAGAGCATCCGTTCTCCAGGCTAGATGATGGTGAGTCCTTGAACAGAACTTCTCCAGGTGATGATTGAGGTGAGAAGCAAAGAGATCTATGTCCGGTCTTCCCCATGCACTTGTTACTGGTGAGAAAATGTGAGGATGCAGCATCCATTCGTGCGGATCCAAGAAATTTCTACTCAGCCTGTCCGCCAGAACATTGTCCTTGCCTGGCACAAACTGGGACTGCAAGTGGATGTTCAGTCTCAGGGACTTTTCCCAAAGCGCCATTGTTAATCTGCAGAGGGGATAAGAATGAGTGCCTCCCTGCTTGTTTATATACCACGACGGTGGTGTTGTCTGTCCTTATTAGCAGATGACCTTGGTGAAGTGATTTTTTGAAGGTCTCGATTGCATGTATCACTGCCAACATCTCTTTTTGATTTATGTGCAGATGCCTTTCCCTTGGAGTCCATTGCCCTTGAATGCATCTGCCCTCCATGTGCGCCCCCCATCCATGATCTGAGGCGTCTGTTGTAATGATTTGACTTGCTTGAGGTTTGTTGAAAGACATGCCTTTGTTTAAATGACTTGCTTGAGCCCACCACAAAAATTCCCTTTGCAGGCATGGAATGAGTGGTATTACGTCTTCTAGGTTGTGGCTGTGATGGGACCATAAGCTTTTTAAGTACCATTGCAGCTTTCTCATGTGTAGTCTTGCCAAAGGTATCAGAAGAATGCAAGATGCCATAAACCCCAGGGCCTGCAGGAATTTCCTTGCAGTCAGCTGGGAGAGCTTTGTTAGGCTTTTGAAGTAATCTGGTAACTGCTCTTGTTTCTCCTCTGCGAGAAAGGCCATTTGTGATTTTGTGTCCAGTTTGGCTCCTAGAAAAATAATCTGTTGGGATGGCAGTAGTCTTGATTTTTGAATGTTGACTGTGTATTCCAAAGCCTGTAGTAATTGAATGACATAGTCCAAGTTTCTTATCAAGGTTTGTTTGTTGTCTGCTTGTATAAGGCAGTCATCCAGGTAGGGGTATATTTGAATCCCCTGGAGCCTGCAATGTGCAACTACTGATGCCAGGCATTTCGTGAATACTCTGGGCGCAGTAGATAAGCCAAACGGCAATGCTGAGAATTGATAATGCTCTGACCCTGCAAGAAATCTGAGGTATCTTCTGCAACTGTGTCTGATGGGGACATGCAGGTATGCCTCCTTGAGGTCCAGAGTGACCAGCCAAGACCCCTTGCCCAGCATGGGAAGGAGTTGCTGTAACGTCAGCATTTTGAATTTTGGCACTATGAGAAAAGTATTTAGAGTAGACAAGTCCAGTATAGGCCTCCATTGCTTTTCTTTTCTTGGAACAAGGAACAGTCTTGAATAAAATCCCTGGCCTTGTTCCGAGGAGGGACCTTTTCTATTGCTTTTATTTGTAACAGCTTTGAAACTTGTATGAGTGCCTCTGCCCTTTGATTTTGTGGCAGGTTCGGCATGCCTTGTCTTGTTGGTAAAGTATGGAAGTGGAACCTGTAACCTTTGTCTATTATATCCAGAATCCATTTGTCCTTGGTTAAAATGTGCCAGTTCTTTGAGAATAAGGATAATTTTCCGCCTAAAGGTGCTTCTCTTTGAGCCTTGGTCAGCGGTGTGAAAGTCAAGTCATTGTGATTGTCCTTGTGGTGCAGCTGGACTTCCTGCGCCACTTCTCCGATTTGGTGGTTGCCATTGGCGGCCCCTGTAGGAGCCTCAGTATTGCCCTCTACCTCGAGCATGCCTGTTTTTTCTCCTTTGAAACTTGTCAGTGTCTGGAAAGGACCAATTCTTTGAAGGCCAATTCCTGCTGAATCTAGGTGGCTGAACCTGGAGGAAATCTTTGACTGTCTGTACTGATTTAGCCTTTTCCTCAATAGACTTCAACACATCTTGTGCATTAGCACCAAAAAGCTTCTGTTTTTCCAGAGGTGCATCAAGTAGCTTTACTTTAACATGGTCTGGCAGTGGCTGTTCTTTTAACCAAGCATGTCTACGTATAACAGCCCCTATCATAGCTGCCCTACATGAAGCTTCCAATGCATCATAACCACACTGAAGAAAATGACTGCTAACCAGCTGAGTGTTATGAACCAGATCCTGCAAAGCCTTTCTATCTATAGGCTCAGGAGAGGCTAACTTTTTCTGCAAATCATCCATTAAATAATCCTGGTACTGAAACATGTGAAAAAGTCAGTTAAGTGACCTCATGGCAAGGGTGGAAGAGGTATAAACTTTTTTGCCCCATCTCTCCAGGGACCTAGATTCCCTGTCTGCGGGCAAAGGATTTTTAGCCGAGGAAGCAGCTACTTCCTTGGGCCCCTGAGAAATAGTTTCTAGATCCACAGTGTGGGCCTTAAAGAGATGCTTATGAGTGTTAGGAACCCTGTAATATCTGTCTGGCTTGACAGGAGCAGGAGGGAGAGAATCAGGGGAAGCACTGGAGTCTGAGTATACATCATCCAAGACATCCAACACAGGGAGAATAGCTAATGGTCTGTGCTGGGGTAACTTTAGGAAGGTACGTAGCCTTTTCCGGGAGAATGAGAATTCCTGACCCTGCCACTGAAAATGTTCTCTCATGGAGTGGAGAACTTCTCCAAAAGAAATATCTTCTGGAGGAGAGGCAGAAGGAATTGATTCCTCAGCATCAGAGTCCTCGTAGGCCTGGAAGGATTCTTCCTGGGAATCTGAGTGCTCGGAGTCCCTAGAGGCTTCATCTGAAGAGAGGGTGTCTGTCTGCTCAGTTCTAGGCCTTTTATCTGCAGGCAGCTGAGAACCTCTGTCTGGATGCGCCTGAGAACCTCTGATTAGAGAGATTAAATCTGCAGCTAGGGACATGATTTGTTTATCAGAAGAGGGGCCCTGGGAAAAAGATTTAGGAGGATGGGCCTTGGCCTGGCTGGCAGCCTTAGCACGTGTGTAGGCCTTGATGGACATAGAGACCGGAGGCCTAGCTGCCCCACGTGCAGGAGTAACCTTATCCACAGGTATGGTGTCAGGTAAATCTTGAACTTCGGTTTCGGGAGGAAAATCAACAACCGGCACCGGGGAAACCTCTGGGACCGAAGTACGCGGTAAAGCGGTGTCGTCGGTCTGGAGCGGTTGAATTACCGCCTCCGAAGAGACCGATGCACTCGTGGAAGGCTTAGGCGTGGAATCGATGGACGACGCGGGCCGAGGATGTCGGTCCCGGTCCTTGCGTTTTTTGGAAATATGTGCTGTCGGTTGTTCCGACGGCATGATATAAGCGTACTTTTCGCCAAAAAAGTCTTCAGCAAATTCTGCCCGGCGCCTGAGTGTGCGCTTATTAAAGCAAGCATAGGCAGCACAGGTCGAGACGTCGTGGTCTGGGCCCAGGCAGGGAAGGCAGTAAGAATGGAAGTCCTTATGAGGTATTTGTTTACCACAAGACAAACCATTATTAACTTTCTCAATTTTTTCTGACATCGGCTGAGGCAAGAAAAAAGTTCCCCAACGGGGTACTTAGCTTTTTGATGACTTCGGTAACAGAAAACACAGGAGCTGACCGACCGGCACTTGCGAACTGCTTCTGCTTCGGGCACTGCGCGGCAAGAAAGACTGAAGAAGATGGCGTCGGGCGATGCCTTTATACCCCAGCCGTTCTGATGTCGGGGAGGAGGCGACATCAGCAGACGCCGGACCCAGACTTTGGAATCTGGCCGACCAAAGGGCTGCCTGAGGCAGGACAACCTATATGTAAGGACTGCAGTTGCATTCTTGAAGGACATCTGGGTTGTAGAAAGTGGTGGTGGTAACCATGGGAAAAAAAACAGGCTAGACAAAAGGAGAAACGTAGTTACAAAAAATGAAGTTCCTTCTGATGAAAGGATAGTAAACACTAGGATGCACATAGGGCTTCTACCAGAGCTAGATGCGTTCTTTGTAACATAAACATTGCAAATAGCCTAGAAGGAAAGGATGGTCTGGTTTGGTAATAGTACAAAGCTGGCAATAGCACTGATAAAAAGAATGGAAATGAAGGGATGAAGAGAGCGACTTGGCAAGATTGAGGAATGTTGGACCAAAACAAGGGGAACGTTTTAAAATAATAATACATGAGAAATCAAACACAAAAAAGGACTGCTTAACCTAATGGTGATAGAGTAATTAACCCTTGTTGCTTAGTAAAGTCTGTGGATGGCAGCAGTTCACACGGTGGCCAAAGGAGTTGGATACAATTCAAAAAAACATTGCTTGGAAGCAGTTGCTTCAAATGACCTAAGCCAAGTTAAATGAATCAGAAGCAGGTATAAATAGTAGAATTGTTGAGATTCACAGGAAGAAACATGCAAGACAAATATAAACAACTGGCATGTTACTTAAAAATATACAAAAACTGAAAACTATCAAAAATAGATATCACACAATTAAATGAACCAATCAGCACTATGGTATGTGAGAAAAATATAATTATCAGTACATCAACTACATTAGCAATGACAGAAAAGGAAATAAAAGATACATTAGAAAGTAAACAGAAGAAAAGGCTAGTGTGAATCAACATTTATGCAACATCGTGCTCAATTTCAGCCAAAATTAACGTGTTCAAAATTGGATTTAAAAAAATTTTAATTTCTTTAATACAAACTCCGTTTAAACTGATAAGAAAATAACTAAAAGGGGAAACAGATGATTTCCAATTTCATCTTATATTTTTTTCTGGTAACAGCCAACATTATCCACAAAAGAAGATCTTTTGAGAAGATGGAACAGAAGCAGGGATTAGAGCATTAGTAAAACTAAATGCTGAGAGATACTAAAAATATCATTCCACAAAACTTGACAAAATCATTCTAGTTCTTCCAAAAACTGTTCAAAATTAAAACACAGCAATAAAAATTTTGTTTAAGATAAGACATAATGGTAAAGGTGTCTACCATGCACACTCAAGGTAAGGAGTTTGAGTCTCACCCTTGGGAAGCACGGCTAATGACCATGCCGGGGTCATTAGCTTAGCAATCCCCTATAAGAAAGGTTCAATGTTCACAGGCTGTAAATCAATATAATTATATCGACAGCATGCATAAGAATTGTGATTAGGCATTCTGGCTAAACAATGTGGTTGTGAAAAGCTCGCTCTGAAGAAATTTCCTAGAAACAAACTTTCAAAACATGATAAAAAAAAAAAAGATAGGCAAGAATGCAGAATTCAGTACAAGATCCTTATTGTTACCTCTTAAATCTATAAATGTGGAGATAATCATATAGCTCCTATAATGTAGGTTCATAGGAGGTTACTAGGCTAATGGCCTTTACAAGCCTAGCCATGTAATACCCATGTTCCCCTAACTGACCACTGTTAGATGGTTTGATTGTTTGCAGAGAAAATCTATGAGCATCACCAGCTACTCCTGTCCATGAGAGACATTGTAAATTCACCCCTGGGGTGGCACCTGTCTCCCATCTAGTTGCCCAGGTTGCACTTAAATAGGGTCATTGAGGAGCTCTGTAGAACATGAACTGGGAGTCTCTGGGAGATACAGATGTCTCTCCAGCATGTTTTAAGTCACAGGCTAGGTTGAGATCTCTGGAGTGAGGGTGACTTCTCTCCCATTTGATTTGTGGATATGCAGCATTCTATTAGGGCAGGGCCAGAGACTACTCTGTAGGCCAGGCATAGGTCGCCTCTCAGAAGCCTGTAGGACACAGAGTACAGCAGCAGGGCTTTCAGTCTTTACATGTAGGTCATGTTTTGGAGTCCCTGAATTCTTTTGGTAAGGAACCTCTGTAGTCTCTCCAGCTGCTGCAGGTTTATGGTGAGGCACATGCAAAAGGGAATCTTGTACTCTATTAGTGGTCTGATGAGGGTGGAGTACAGATAAGTTATAACATACCTGGTCTTGGATGCGATGCCCTTACTTATGAGGTGTGCAACATAAAAGGCTTTCCATACCACTGTGGACACATGCTGACTGAAATTTAGAATGCTATCAACTTGTGGTCCCAACACATGCAGCACTGGGTTCAAGCTTGGGGGGGGGGGTGCTTCCTATATTGCAATTTGCAGAGGCTGCCTCTTTGCCAAAAGGGGACAATAATGCATTTTTTTTTTTTTTTTTTTTTTGCATTTAGTTTTAGACCATGGCTTTGGCCCCAATCATTTATCTGAGTTAACCCCTCCTGTAACATGTTAATATCTTCAGGGGACTTAATGATTGCTCCCAGTTTGCAGTTATTGTGAACTTGGTAAGCCACAGGCTGTCTACATTTAGATGGACTTCCAAGAAATAGATGCAACACAGTAAAGGGCCCAGCACAGAACCTTGCACTACCCCCACTGGTGGAGGTGGAATCCCCAACTTTGACAGTACGGGTTCTGTCGGTGAGCCAGTTGTCTACCTATCTAGTGACATATGTGTTAATCCCCAGTTTTTTTTTAATTTCTTCAAGTCTTTTGGGTTTAATATACCATGATGGGAATGGATCCCATTCCTAAGTCAAAGTACAATTAAAGTTCACGACATTAGTATTTTTTCAATCTTTGATGTCAGCCAAAAGTTCTCTTTGTAGCATCCACAATGTGCCCAGTAATGACTCCTCCTGCAATTCGTATGGGGTGACATGTATGGGTAACATATCTAAATACGATTACAGATTCTTTTTTATAAGACCCATTGCTCCTACTATTGGAACTGTCTGGGTATCTTTCTTCCAAAGTACTCTAGTTTCTGCCTGCAGATCCTGATATTTTATGATGGTCTCTCTCTATGCAAGACATTGTAGTCACTGGGTGTGGCAATTTCAATGACTAATGCTGCTTCTGTCTTCTCTTCATGGACCATTATATCTGGTTTTCTAGCATCTATCTTTTGAACTGTTTGTAATGGGTGATCCCATGTGATGCAAACATCATTTTCTATGATGCTTTGTGGCTCATGTTTCCAGTTTTTAATTTCTCCAAGACTTTTGGGTTTCTAATACCATGATGGGAATGGACCCCATTCCTAAGTCAACGTACGATTAAAGTTCATGAAATTAGTATAGTTTCAATCTTTGATGTCAGTCAGTGGTGTTCTTCACAGCATCTGCAAAGTGCCCACTAATGACTCCTTCTGCAGTTCGTATGGAGTTACATGTATTGGTAGCATGTTTCCAGCCGAGAGAGTTTCTCGAGGATACCCAAGGGATGATTGTATTGGAAGCCTTGGCCAAGTCAAGACAGGTATTATGCACTGCTTTGCCTTCGGCCAATGCTTTAGTGACATTCAAAAAGAAGTCCACCATGTTTAGTAAGCATGACCTACCCTTAAAGCCAAACTGAGTCAGGTCGAGACTTTGAAGGCTGTCTACATCATTGTTGATAAGGTCCGTGATGATTCTTTCCATGGTGTTGCAGATGAAGCTGGTTCGGCTTATGGGTCTATATTTCTCCAGGTCAGTTGCAGGACCCCATTTGTGCAAGGAGATTACAGCTGCTGTTCTCCACTCTGCTGGAACCAAAGCAGTGCTTAGGCTATGGTTAAAGAGAGTGTCAAGTGGAGCCTCCAGGTTATGTTTTAGGCTGTTTAGTACGCAGACTGGGATGTTAGCTGGTCCCATAAGGCTGTGTTTTTGGGCTTGGAGAGTAATGGTAGAACCTGCTCATTAGAGATGCTGAGGACAGGTGCCAGGTATGCTTCTGGGTTTGGTTGGTAGCGGCACGGGGCAGAAGTTTCCACCAAAACTGTCAGCTAACATGTTGGCAATTTCTTCATGATCAGTGTGAGTGGTACCATTCTCACTAGGAGTTCGGCACATACCAGGGTATTCCCTTTTATATTCTGGACATGGATAAAGAATGCCTTAATACTGTCTTTAGCTAGATTTAGCCTCATAACTAGCTTTAGAGGACTTCACCAGATATCTCATTTCTTTGTTCAAGCAGTAGAGGGTATTCGCTTTCTGACAAGTTGCCTCTTGTTCCTAGATATCAGTTTCCTCCTTTTGTTATAAAATATGTTTATACTCGTTTTTACTAGAGAACTTGGTTTTGATCCTGTCAGGTACAGCAGAGTCAATACAGTTGTTTAAGTAATTATGCAGAGCATTTGTGTACTCCTCTGCAAAGGAGTCATTGTTGGCTGTGTTAGCAGGGGGTTTGAAACTTTACAATCCATCGCTTAGTAGGTTGTAGGCTCATTTTTAGTGCTCCTGTGGAGAGGTCAGGTCTGATCATTACTTTGAAAGACGCAAAGTTATGGTCTGACCTTACCAGAGAGAGCGGAACACAGAGGGGTGCAGGCTAAATGTTCCAGAGCATTAGTATTAAAGTCCGAGAACCTCAGGGCGATCAAGCTTGTGCTCGTGTACGTTACCCACTCAATCGAAGGACAGCTGAAATCTCCCATGACCAAGGTGCTTGGCTGTATAGTGAGGAACTCAAGCAAGTCCAGGTAGGCGATATGCTCAAAATATTATTCCATGCCAAAGAGACTGTTTTGTATAAACTAAATAATTTGTGCCAAACTTCCTGATATTATTGAATTCAGCAATAAAATAGGTTTTGGAGCTCATAGTTCATGCCACCAGAAAATATATGCCATTTTATTAAGAATATATGGTGGCATTTATAAACACTGGTGCACAGAGGAGCACGACTAGTATGAAGTAAATCTACATATTATGCCAATGCAGAAATAAATCAGTAAACAATGGGACAACAGCACATAGATAATCTTACCCCATTTTATAAACATCATACTCCGTTCAAAGAGTACATACGCAAGCACCCTTTCCTAATCTTATGTAATCCAAAGAGATGGCACCTTTGGAATACTGGGTGATCTAGAAGAGATGAACTGTGGAACAACAGCTACATACCTATTAATGATGGGGTGCTGTGATCCCAAGTGCAGCAACACCCTTCCATAATAGAACGTTGCTCAACTTACTTTGGGGAGTAGCATACTAACATGGTAATGCAAGCAAAAAATAAACATCAACAAAATTGCACTGTAGGAAAATCCCTACTACCACAATAGTTCTGTACTTAACAGGCAAAACTTGCCACCATACAATACCATGCCCCCCCCCCGAAAATTATGCTGGTGAGCCACTCGCCGCCATAAAATGGTAATGATCCCTGATACACCTTCATCCCCAATGACTGATTTCTTGATAAATCATAGTCAGGCAAGGTGGGGAACCACAGTACAGAGGTGTAATGCAATTACTCATGATGTACTGCGCCTTACTAAGGAGCTACACATTAACTACTTGGTAAGACAGACTGTGCTGTATATAGTGTTGTCTGCCAGTCCAAGCAGTGGAGTGCTTGGTATCTATTGCAATACTAGGCACTCCTGTGCACCATTTAGTAAAATAGGAAATCACTGTAAGCCACTGGGAACTACCATGAGTCATATCTATAAATCACAGTAGTCTCTGGCAGAGTACAAAACATTCTGCACATAACACACACACACACACACACACACACACACACACACACACACACACACACACAGGGCATGCATGTGCAGACGCAGACAGACTCATCAACTCTGCTCCTGGCTGAGATGAAAAAAAAGGAAGTTCTGATGCTGATTTTTAGCACAGGTAGAGGTGGGAAGAGCCACACAAGCTGGTGTACAAGTTGGCTAAGCTCAGGCTTGTGGGTCAGTAAACAAAAGTAGCATGACTGAGCCCAGCTGCATTCATGGAAACAAACAGTATATGATTAGACCAGACCTGCAGGCTGTAAGTGCTCCTTTTTAGGTCTGGTCACAAAAGCTATGCACTATGGTTGTCTGAAACTTCAGAGATTGCACTACTAAACGGCCGAAGGAATAGAATATTGACTGGCTGGGATTAGGAGTTGCTTTAAAAGAAAGATTATGATAGGAAGATAGGGCAATTGTCGGAGAGACTTCAACTTGGATTATTTTAAAAGTTACCAAGGCCATTACTGTCAGCAGAATATCCAGATTTTTGCCTCACATGTTTGGCCTGTTCTCCACATAGAAGTTATGGTTTTCTGGAAAATCATTGAGATTGCAATCACAGATATTTGAGTTTCAGACTTCTTATCTCTCAGAAAAATACATGCTAAATGCAAAACCTGTTATTCTAGCAACTTTCTAGGTTTGTAAGAGAAATACTTAAAATCTGTCACTGATTTTGTCCCTTTTGTCCTCCCATTATTTCTGGCTTTGTCCAGAATTCTTGAGTAATGAACCTGACAATTATGACTAAGGGATCAGTGGTTTGTCTTTTGCTATGCTATCTGCCAGTCCTAAAGACAAGGAGGGAATTTGTGGATGGCCAGGGTTCATCTTCTTCTGAAGTGTTTGGTTCTGAAAAACTGGTGAGCACCACAGAGTTATCAAGTCAGGGGACAGCATGGATCATACCTCTCAAGTGTCCACACTTTTGCAAAGTGTCCACATTTTTGCAGAATGTCCAAATTTTACTATATATTTTTGGTCTGTTCTTCATAAAATCTGTGGTTTTCTGATGAATCACGGAGGATTGAAGTCACTAAAAAATGACACAGTTGAGTTTCAGACTTCATAACCTTCAGAAAAATGTATGCTAACACAAAACTTGTTATCCTAGCAATTTTCTATGTTCATAAGAGCAGTACTTACACTGAGAGGTATGGCATGGATGCCCATCTTTGGACAGTATCTGAGCTATGTGTTTTGGAACGGGAAAGTACAGTTTTGTACCTACCATAAATGTAGATGTCCGAACTGGATAGCATCTGCAGTCATAACAACTGGGTTGTCCTGTCGTCAGGCAGCCCTTCGGTCGGCCGGATTCCAAAGTCCGGGTCCGGCTTCGGCTGATGTCGCACTTCACCCGAAGTCATCTCTGCTGGTCTTCGGGTATAAAGGCATCAGCCGACGCCATTTTCTTCAGTGTTTCTTGCCCCAGATGCCAGTTGCCCTCTTGGAAGGCTAAATTTTGGGTAAAATGCCAATGTTTCCCAAAGGATAGAAGGCAAACACAAAAATAAGCATGTATGTACATATATACAAACAAATACACCATAAGAGACTCCCCCCCACCAGCTAGCTATTAGGAGGGTAAATACCCTAGGAGTACCACAGAGGCGAAGGAGGGAGGGTAATCCTGACTGCAGATGCTATCCAGTTCGGACATCTACATTTATGGTAGGTACAAAACTGTACTATGTCCTTCGTGGATGCATCTGCAGTCATAACAACTGGGTAGAATACCATAGCCAACTAGGGGAGGAGGAAGAATAGATTATGGTGTGGTTAGGATCCCTTGCAGTACAGCACTGGCAAACCCTGCTCGGGATCTGGAATACAGAGGTAAATTATAATGCTTGGCAAATGTATGCACGGAGGTCCAAGTAGCCGCCTCAATAATGTCCTTGGTTGCCACTCCTCGTAAGAAGGCTGTGGTAGTGGCTGTTGCTCTTGTAGAATGAGGTCGTATGTTCTGTGGAATTGGTTTTCCATGGAAGGAGTAACAGAATCGTATGCAATTTCCTATCCATTTGGAGATTGTCTGTTTGGAAATTGCTTTTCCTTCCCTTCCTGTTGCATAGGCTACAAAAAGCTGGTCAGTTTTTCTGTTACTTTTTGTTCTGTCCAGGTATTAGCGTAGCTGTCTGTGTACATCCAAGGTATGCAGCATTCTTTCCCCTCTGTTTTGTGGGTTGGGGAAGAAGGTAGGTAGGTGGATTGCCTGGTTTAGGGACACTCTGGATACCACCTTAGGCATAAATGTAGGATTAGTCCTCATGGACACTCTGTCTTGGTGGAAGATTAGGAAGGGTTGTACTGCCATTAGGGCCTGAAGTTCAGAAACCCTCCTTGCTGAGGTTATTGCCAGTAGGAAAGCAGTTTTCCATGAAAGATGCTGTAGGTCTGCTGTTGCTGCTGGTTCAAAAGGTGCGAGTGTCAACTTTTCTAGCACAAAGTTCAAATCCCAAGCTGGCAGTGGTGGTTTCCTAGGAGGTTTTACATTCTTGATCCCTCTGAGGAACTGCCTGAGTAGAGGATGTGAGAAGACAGGTGGATCAAAGCTGTACTCTGCTGAAATAGCTGATGCATGTATCTTGATGGAGGAATAGGACAGGCCTGTATGTAGAAGCTCTGCCAAGTACTCCAGAATGTTAGCCATATCTATATTCGACACATCCTTCCCTCTTTCAGCACTCCAAATGACAAACCTTTTCCATTTCCCTGCATAGTTCCTTCTTGTTGAAGGTCTGCGGGCTTCAAGGATAATGTCTTTAACCCTTTGGGAGAGATCTGGAATAGTTGCTGCTATGTGATGTGCCATGCAGTCAGCTGCAACGTTTTTAGGTTTGGATGCATGATGCTGTAGTTGTTCTGAGTTAACATCAAAGGCATCAGGGGTATTGACCACATTTTGTCCCGAGACATGCTCCTCAGTAATGGGTACCAGTGTTGTCTTGGCCAGTTTGGAGCTATCAGGATTATCCTTGGACGTTCCTCCTTGATTTTTAGTAATACCTTGTGTATCAAGGGAAGAGGTGGGAATGCATATGCTGTCAGGCCTTTCCAGCTGAAGGAGAGCGAATCCACTTTCGATGCAAGTGGATGGAATGTCCTTGTGCAGAATTTTTGAGCTGGTGGTTGAGAGGGGAAGCGAATAGATCTATCTGTGGCATTCCCCATTTCTTTGCGATGGTCTTGAAGATGTCCGGGTGTAGCATCCATTCGTGAGCATCCGAGGTGGTTCTGCTTAACATGTCTGCTAGAGTGTTCTCCTTTCCCGGTACAAACATTGCCTGTAACTGGATGTTGTAGCTGAGTGCCAGGTTCCAAAGGTCCAAAGTCATTCTGCATAGGGGGTATGAATGAGTGCCTCCCTGTTTGTTTGGTGTTGTCTGTCCTTATCATCAAATGGCCTTCTTTGAGGAATGGTCTGAATTTTTGGATTGCCAGTTTTACTGCCAGCATTTCTTTTAGGTTGATGTGCAGGTGAAGTTGGTCCTGCGTCCACAATCCTTGCACGCATTTGTCCAGCATGTGAGCCCCCCATCCTAGGTCTGAGGCGTCTGTTGTGATGGTTTGGCTTGCTTGATATTTGTGAAAGGGTAAGCCTGGGTTTGACTGGCATGCTTGAGCCCACCATAGGAACTCCTGTTTTAGGCATGGAATTAGTGGAATTTCTGTTTCTAGGCTGTGCCTGTGTTGGGACCATACATTCTTTAGGTACCACTGTAGTTTTCTCATATGCAGTCTGGCATGTGGAACCAAGATTATGCATGATGCCATGAAGCCCAAGGCCTGCAGAACTTTTCTTGCTGTTAGCTTGCTGTGGTTTGTTAGTGCCAAGAAGTAAAGAGGGAGATCTTTTGTTTTTCTGCAGTTAGGAATGCCATTTGTTTTACTGTGTCCAATTCCCAAGAATGTCCTTGTTTGGGATGGAATCAGCCTTGATTTTTGCAAATTGACTGTGTATCCCAGTGCTTGTAGCAAGTAAATGACCCTTTGTAAATCTGTTGTCAGCTTGCTTTTGTTGTCCCTTGTAGCAGGCAGTCGTCCAGGTATGGATAAATTTGGATTCCCTGTAGTCTGCAGTGGGCGATTACTGATGCCAGGCATTTTGTGAATACTCTGGGCGCAGTAGATAAGCCAAAGGGCAATGCTGAGAATTGATAGTGCTCTGATCCTGCAAGAAATCTGAGGTATCTTCTGCAAATTGGTCGAATGGGGACGTGCAGGTATGCCTCCTTGAGATCTAGAGTTACCAGCCAACACTCCTTGCCCAGCATGGGAAGAAGTTGCTGTAGGGTCAGCATCTTGAATTTTGGGACAATGATGTATGTGTTTAAGATGGACAGATCGAGAATAGGTCTCCAACTTTTTTCCTTTCTTGGAACTAGGAATAGTCTGGAGTAGAATCCTTTGCCTTGTTCTGTTATTGGTACTCTTTCCACAGCTCTCATCTTTGTTAATTGCATTATCTGCTGTAGAGCTTCTGTTTTTTGATTTGGAGGTAGGTTTGGCATTCCTCTTTTGACTGGTATAGTGTGGAAGTGGAAACGGTGACCTTGGTCTATGGTTTGCAAAATCCACTTGTCTTTTGTGATATAGTGCCAGTTCTTTGAAAATAAGGTTAATTTTCCGCCTAAGGGTGCTGCTATTTGTTCCCTGGTAGTCGGAGTTAGAATCAAGTCACTGTGATTGCCCTGTTGTAGTGGTAGTGGCTGTGCCTGTGGCTCTGTTATTACCTTGCCACTGTCGTCCTCTGTAGGCACCCCCTCTGGATTGATTTCTGCCTCTGGAACGTCTATTCCTGCCCCTTTGGGATCTTGTGGAGTCAGGAAAGGACCAATTTTTAGCAGGCCAGTTCCTGCCAAACCTTGGGGGCTGAACCTGCAAGAAATCTTTAACCGTTTGTACAGATTTTGCCTTTTCTTCCATTTTCTTTATTACCTGCTGGGCAGGTGTACCAAACAAACTGGTCTTATCCATAGGAGCATCTAATAACTTAGCTTTAACATGATCCGGTAAAACTTGTTCCTTCAGCCATGCATGTCTTCTTATCACTGTGCCAGTCATGGCTGATCTAAATGAAGCCTCCAGTGCATCATAGCCACATTTTAAGGAATGGTTACTAACCTGTTGTATGTTATTTACCATTTCTAATAGATTTTTCTTATCTATAGAGTCATCAGAGGATAGCTTTTAGTTAACTGATCAAGCATAAACTCTTGGTATTGTATCATGTGAAACTGACAGTTTAAAGCTCTAGCTGAGAGAGTAGCAGAGGTGTAAACCTTTTGCCCCATCTGTCTAAAGACCTGGCTTCCCTTTCAGAAGGAATAGGGTTTTTGCTGTGGTTGAGGCTACTGCCTTAGGGCCCTGGGATATAGTTTCGGGGTCTGCAAGAGGGGCCTTGTATAGGTGATGATGAGTGTCTGGCACCCTGTAAAATCTATCTGGTTTGGCAGGTGCTGGAGGTAAAGAATCTGGTGCAGTGCAAACATCATTAAATGCATCGTCCACAACAGAGAGGACAGGAGGTATAGCTAAGGGCCTGTGTTGTGGTAGGTGCAGAAAAGTCCTAAGTCTTTTTCTGGAGTCTGAAAAATCCTGTTCCTGCCATTGGAAATGTTCTCTCATGGCATGTAAGGTTTCCCCAAAGGAGAATTCTTCTGGTGGGGAAGCAGCTGGAATGGATTCTTCAGCATCTGAGTCCTCAAAATTGGAGAAAGGAGCCTCTGGCTGGTCTGTAATATCTGAGTCTTCCGCAGAATCATCAGAGGACACAGGCTCGAGGGGCTCTGCTCTAGGTCTCTTTCTGGGGCTGAGAGGCCCTGT
>NC_056741.1:779971458-780003958 GCF_019279795.1 Protopterus annectens
CGACATGTCTGTTTGAATTGCAACCATCCCTATCAATAAAGTCCTGAAATGCCTGCAATGCGTACAGCGCCACTCATCTCCAAAACATTGATGTGCAAGTGGCTTTCATGTCCTTGCCATAGACTTTGGACTGTCATCCTCAGATAATGCCCCCCCTCCCGATCTGGGAAGCATCCGTGGTCAGAACTGCATTCGGTTGAGGAAAGATAAGGGGGCAGCCCTGATACAACTGGTCCATCTGCAGCCACCAAAGGAGATCTTTTTTGCAAGATTGTGTGATGATAATCTGATGTGAAGGAGGAAGATCGTGCATTGACCACTGAACAAATAGCAACTACTGCAGAACCCTCATGTGTAGTCGTGCTAGGGGAACTAGAAGAATAGCTGCTGCCACGGTACCGAGAACTTGCAGCACATATCTGGCCTAAACTTTCTTCTTTGACATCAAAATCCTGATTTGCTGATGAAGGGACTATATTCTGTCTGGGATAAGTTTTGCAGTCATATTTCCTGCATCCAATTCTGCACCCAAGAAAGTAATATGTTGAGATGGCGACAAGGCAGATTTTAAGTTTACTGTGATGCCTAGTCTGGTGCAAAGTGACATTGTTTTATCCCTCATTCGTAGTAGTAGATGCTTGGTGGTGGTGGTGAGGAGCCAGTCATCTAGGTATGGAAATACATGGAATCCCTGATGTCTCAAGTGAGCTGTGACCACTGCCATGCATTTGGTGAACACTCAGGGGGCTGTAGTGAGGCCAAAGGGCAGGGCTCAAAATTGGTAATGACTGGCTCCCAGCCAAAAGCTTAAGTGTCTCCTGGATTGCCTGTCCATCTTTATATGGTAGTATGCATCCTGGAGATCTATTCAGCACATCCAATCATCTTTCCCGATAAATGGGAATATTGACTGCAGAGTTACCATCCTGTACTTTGACTTCTTCACTGCTTTGTTTAGCTTGCTGTGACCTAGAAAGGACATCCAGTCCCCTGTCTTTTTTGGAACTACAAAGAATCTTGAGTAAGTTCCAGATCCCATTTGGTCTGCGGGGACCTCTTGGATGAGACTTTTCTAGCAACGAGAATATTTCTTGCATTTTGACTGGGTGGAACTGGTAAGGACTGGTTCACTGGAGGGGGAATGGAAAATGGTATGTAATAGCCCCTGGATATAACTGTTTGTACCCATTTGTCTTGGGAGATTTCTTGCCAGGCATTTGGATACAGTGACAACTGACCCCCAATTGCCTCCAGAGAAGAGCAGGTGGGCCTCCTTTCAGGAGTGCTGGAAGGGCCTGCCAGAGAATGCATCTCTGTCGCGAGGTCAGCATCTTCCATTACAATTTCCCCCTCTGCCCCTGGTGGAAAAGTCACAATGTGCATCAGAGAAACCTTTTTGGGACTTGTGGAACCACATCTTTCCGCCGTTTTGACCTTTGGGATACGGTCTAGACAGGGCAGAAAAAGAGACTCCCAACAGCAGATAAGGTTTTCCCTTCCTGCTCCCACCTGGTCGAAGTATCTTTCACCTTTGGTCCAAAAAGGGATGAAGGGGTGAAGGAAGACTTGAAGGGTTCGGCAAAGTTGCAAAGGCGCATCCAGGAATGTCTCCTCAATGAAATTCCTGTTGCAGCTGCTCTACTCGCTCCATCAGCCGCATATGAAATCAGTCTCACGGAGGAGTTTACGATGATATTGAGGACAGAAATCTGTGAGGATACTTTGTCTGTGGACCCCGAAGTTATGGTACCCTGAAGGATATCTCCAAGTTCCTTGAGGAGATCCCTTTGAAGTCTCGTAAATTGTGTAAGGTAATTCAGTGAATGCATGGTGAAGGCCACTGAAGAAAAGGCACACTTTCCATATCTGTCCATAGTCCTAGATTCTTTGTTCAGAGGATGAACAGATGAGGTCTACGATAGCTCCTTCTTGGTGGCCACCGCCACCACCATCACATCATCAGGGACACCCTTAGTCAAAAATTCCTTCTCTGAGGGTGCAGTAATAAATTTGTTAGGTCTCCTTGGAACAGGCTCCACTGTGTCAGGCGATGTCCAGGCCTTACAGGATATGATGCCTAACAGTTGGTCATATGGGGGAGTCACACAGGAGGTGGAAGGGCGAGACCCAAAAGCCTCCAGGTATACCGATTCATCCTCTGAAGGGTTGGTGGGTTTCCAGCCACTCCTCTGTTTCAGGATCAAAGAAGGATGTCTGCAAAGGAGACATCCTCAGAGGGGGACCGTGGGGACCCTTCTGTCTCATCCATATCAGTATCAGAAGTGACAGACTCAGGGGAGTCTATGTGCTTCCTCTTGCACAGTCTCTTCCAAGGGACTTCTTCAGAGGGGTACACTGGAGAGGTTTTAGAAGAGACAATTCCACCTGCAGGGGCTTCCTGAGTTTCTGGGTCTCTACGCTTGGGAGGGGGCATTTATGATGAGATCGACACTGGCACCTGGGAGGGAGGCTGTCTGAGACAGCACTCTCTCCCTCAGTTTAAAAAAACCCCCATCCCACTCCGATGAGACCCTTCCAGGGTGAACAGACAGAAGGTAGACTCTGAGGTGGAGCAGGTGGCTCAAAATGAGGTAGGAGCCAAGCTCAACCTAGCTGAGGCACCAAGGGGCAGAATCGGATTGGATGACTGTCTGCATCGACCCCCTTCCCGGGACCAGACTAGCGAGTGTCGACTCCTTGACACTGGAAGGAGCAGAGGACATCAGAGCCGAAGATTTCAAAGGTGGTCTCGGCACCAACGTTTCTGGTACTATCGGATCCAAGCTCTCTGGCTGCGAAGACTCCAGGGTGATCCGAAGAGGAGTCAATGAAGCAAGAATCGTATGGGATGGCTCAGATTCCTTTGGGTCTGAAAACGACAACATTTTAGCTAGGGCCGGTGTTTGAAGCAATCTCTTCACCACCCACTCCACATCTTCATTAGATAAACTCCTAGAAGAACGGGTGGACAACGGAGGAGATCTACCGCTATCCAGAATAGGAGATCTCAGCATCGGAGATCTTGGCTCCAATAAAGGAGACCAACTCCTCGATATGTCTGTCGGCTCCATGGACACTTTTGGTGCCGAAGAAGTGGTTCCAGGTCTATCGGAGTTGAGAGCCCTTGGTTCTGACGACACAATCTTTTTTGGTGGCTCTGAAACTGGAGCTGCCGTAACTGGTCTTCTGGATAATTTAGACTAGGCTGAAGAAGGGGAGGAAGATTTGGAGCTCTGAGAGTTGTCTAAAGCTTCCTGAAAAGGCCCTTTCAATAAACCCCTTCCCATCTGTTTATTTCTACACTCATGGAGCACCCCGCTACTAAACCCATGACATATGGTGCAGGGGCCCTGTAAATGGATGGCACCAAGGCAATAGAAGCAAAGTATAGTTGTGTACACTTACCATAAATGTAGATGTTAGAGTGTATTCACTGTTGCAGTCATTACACTTGGGTTATCCTGCTGGCAGGCTACCCTCAGTCAGCCTGAATTCCAAAATCTACGTCCGGCGTCGGTTGCTGTCGCCTCTTCCCTGACGTCAGAGCGCCAGGGGTATAAAAGATGCAGCTGATGCCATTTTCTTCAGTTTTTCTTGCCCCAGATGTCAGGTGCCCCCAAAAGGGTAGGCTAAAAAATATGCCAATAAAACATGCATGCACCAAAATATACTATACCTTCATCTATAAGCAAATACACCACATAAGTTGTATAGATTAGAGAAGTGCAGATAAGTTCCAGCAAAGAAATGGGGGATGGTGGGTGGGTAACCTGGACTGCAACAGTAAATACACTCGAACATCTACATTTATGGTAAGTGTACACAACTGTACTATGTTCTTCATGTTTCACTGTTGCAGTCGTTACACTTGGGTTGAATCCCAAAGCTACGGTTGGGAGGCTGGAGCCAATATAGCATTAGGAGCGGCTATGAGGCCCTGCAGAACCGCAGTGGCAAAGCCTGCCCTGGATTTAGAGTACAGTGGTAAATGATAGTGCTTTGTAAAGGTGTGCACTGAACTCCAGGTAGCAGCCTCTAAAATGTCGTTGGTTGGTACTCCCCTGAGGAAGGCTGCTGAAGTGGCTGCTGCTCTGGTTGAATGTGGCCTAATGCCCTTAGGCACTGGCTTGCCATGTTGTGAATAGCAGAAATGAATGCAGTGGCCTATCCACTTAGAAATAGTCTGCTTTGAGATAGCCTTTCCTTGTGATCCTGCAGCATATGCCACTAGTAGTTGCTCCGTCTTTCTGAAAGCTTTGGTTCTGTTCAAGTAGAAGCGTAGTTGTCTGTGTATGTCCAAAGAATGCAGAATTCTCTCCCCCTTATTCTGTGGATTTGGATAGAAAGTAGGCAGATGAATAGCTTAGTTAAGGGCCACACTGGAGACTACCTTAGGCATGAATGTCGGGTTTGTCCTCAGAGAAACCCTATCTGGATAAAAAATGATAAAAGGTTCCACAGCCATGAGTGCCTGTAGCTCTGAGACCTCCCTTGCAGAAGTTATTGCTAGGAGTAGAGCTGTTTTCCAAGATAAAAACTTCATATCAGCTGTAGCGGCTGGCTCAAACGGAGGCAGGGTGAGTTTTTCCAAGACATAATTGAGGTCCCATGCAGGTATTGGTGATCTCCTTGGAGGCCTTAAGTTTTTGGCTCCTCTGAGGTGCTGCCTTAACAAAGGATGAGAAAAGATTGGTGGCTCTGTATTGTAATGAGCCGAAATGGCAGAGGCATGAATTTTAATTGATGAAAAGGATATTCCTTTGTCCAGCATCTCAGTTAAGTATTGCAAAATCTGAGGAATATTTGGTACAGCTGTGTCAATTCCTTGTGCCTGGTTCCAAGCACAGAATCTCTTCCATTTTCCAGCATAAGATTTTCTGGTACTAGGCCTTCTGGCCTCCAAAATGACATCCATCACAGCTTTAGTGAGGGGCGCGTTTTGTATGACTACATTATCCGCCATGCTGCCAGATTTAAGATCTTTAGCTGGCTGTGCAGGATCTGATTGTCTTGTTGGGGTAGTAGAGGAGGTATTTGAGGCAAGGTCCAAGGCGGTCATCGAGACAAGTTCCTTAGAAATGGATACCAGTACTGGTGGGGCCAGTCTGGGGCAATCAGTATCATTTTTGGCTTCTCTTGTCTGACCTTTAGGAGTACCTTGGGGAGGAGAAGCAGTGGATGAAAGGCATATACTGCAAAGTTTTTCCAGCTGAAAGATAGGGCGTCCACTTTCCATGCGTGTCTGTGTTTCCATGCTTGTTTGTGATAAGTCCTTGTGCAGAATCTTTTTAGTTGGTAGTTGTGAGGAGAGGCAAACAGATCGATCTCTGGGCATTCCCATTTCCTTGTTATCATGCTGAAGACTTGTGGATCCAATTTCCACTCGTGGGGATCCATGAGGTTTCTGCTTAGTTCGTCTGCCAGAGTATTTATCTTTCCTGGCAGGAATTGTGCCTGCAGATGTACTTGGTAAGTCAATGCTGTGTCCCACAAAGTCATGGCTAATCTGCAAAGGGGGTAGGAATGAGTGCCTCCCTGCATGTTTATATACCACATGATCGTGGTGTTGTCTGTCTTTATCAGTACTTGTCCCGGATGAAGTAGGTCCTTGAAGGCTGTCAGGGCATTCTGAACAGCTAGCATCTCTTTTTGATTGATATGTAGATGCATTTGGTTTGCGGACCATGTGCCTTGAATACACCTTCCTGCCATGTGGGCCCCCCAAGGCATAATCTGATGCATCCATTGTTAATGTTTGCCTGGCTGGGGGTAAAGTGAATGGCTGCCCCTTGTTTTGGTGACAAGCCTTCGCCCACCATCAAAACTCCTGTTAAGAGGCATGGAATGAGGGTAATTGTGTTTTCCAGACTGTGGCAATGTTGAGTCCAAACACTTTTTAGGTACCATTGCAGTCTCGCATATGGAATTAGTAGAATGCAGGATGCCATGAAGCCCACAGCCTGCAGAATTTTTCTTGCAGATAACTGGGCCTTTGTTGCCAACAGGTTGAAATAGGTAGTCAGTTGTCTTTGTCTGGCATGAGATAAGCCATCTGGGCAGTTGTATTTAAGCTTGCACCCAGGAATATTATCTCTTGAGAGGGTACTAGTATTGATTTCTTTTCGTTGACTGTGTACCCTAGGCCTGTTAGAATTCACTTTACAAACGCCAGATACTGCAGTAGAATGTCCTTGTTCTCTGCTTGAATGAGGCAGTTGTCCAAGTAAGGATATATTTGCATTCCTCTTTGTCTGCAGAATGCAATTACTGGTGCCAGGCACTTTGTGAAGACTCTGGGTGCAGTAGATAAGCCAAAGGACAGGGCAGAGAATTGGTAGTGCATTGAGCCAGCTTTGAATCTGAGGTATCTTCTGCATGTTGGTCTGATTGGGAAACGCAGATATGCCTCTTTTAGGTCTAAAGTCACAAGCCAAGCCTTCTTGCCCAGCATGGGCAGAAGTTGCTGTACAGTCAACATTTTGAATTTTGGTATATTCAGAAATGTGTTTAGAATAGATAGGTCCAGTATTGGTCACCAGGTCTTGTCCTTTCTTGGGACCAAGAAAAGTCTTGAATAAAATCCTTGTCCCTGCTCTTGCTCAGGTACTTGTTGAATGGCCCTCATGTCCATGAGGGATGAGACTTGCTTTTGTGCCTCTGCCCATTAATGCTTTGGCAGGTCTGGCCAACCATTTGTCTTTGGCAGGGTATGGAAGTGAAACTTGTAGCCTTGTGACACTATGTCTAGGACCCATTTGTCCTGGGTTATTATGTGCCAATTTTTGGCTGTGATTTGTCTTCTGCACTTTTGGAGGTAGAAGCACCTCATTGTTTAGACCTGTATGAACCTTGGGGCTGGGATCTGCCTCATGGGCATCTATATCTGCCCCTTTGTGGTCTGTCTGACACTGAGAAGGACTAATTCTTTGTAGGCCAGTGTCTGCTAAATCTAGGTGGCTGTACCTGTAAGAAATCCTTAACCGTTTGCATAGATTTAGCTTTGTCCTCCATTTTCTTTAACACCAAACAAGGTATCATGCTGTAACGGAGCATCTAATAATTTTGCTTTGACATGATCAGGCAGATTTTGTTCCTTTAACCAAGCATGCCTCCTGATGACAGAACCCGTAACAGCGGCCCTGCAGGAGGCCTCCAAAGAATCAAAACCACATTGCAAAGTATGTTTTCCAACTTGTTCAGCTGCATGCAATAAATCCTGTATTTCTTTGTTTTCTGCACATTCAGAATTTGTCAACATTTTCTGTTTAAGCAGTGACATAATATATTGCGGATATTTGAGCATACGAAACTGACAATTTAAAGCTCTTATAACCAAGGTAGCAGAAGTGTAAATCTTTTTTCCCCATCCGTCCAATGCCCTAGAATCCCTGTCTGAGGGAGTAGGGGTTTTTTGCAGCGGAAGCCTTGACCCCTTTGGGACCCTGAGAGATTGTTTCTGGGTCAGCAGCAGGGTTTTTGAAAAGGAATTTATGAGAGTCAGGAAAGTACAGTTGTGTACCTACCATAAATGTAGATATTAGAGTGTACTCACTGTTGCAGTCATTACACTTGGGTTATCCTGCTGGCAGGTGACCCGCAGTCGGCCCGTGTTCCAAAGTCTTGGTCCGGTGTTGGTTGCTGTCGCCTCTTCCCTGACGTCAGAGCGCCAGGGGTATAAAAGTTGCAACCGACGCCATTTTCTTCAGTTTTTCTTGCCCCAGATGTCAGGTGCCCCCAGATAGGAAGGCTGAAAAGATAAAAAATATGCCAAGAAAACATGCATATGTTACTAAAAACATTTCCTTCATCTACAAGCAAATACACCACATAGGTTGTATGTTGTAGGTTGTAGAAGTACAGAAAAGTCCCAGCAAAGAAAAGGGGGATGGTGGGTGGGTAACCTGGACTGCAACAGTGAATACACTCGAACATCTACATTTATGGTAGGTACACAACTGTACTATGTTCATCGTGTTTCACTGTTGCAGTCATTACACTTGGGTAGAATCCCAAAGCTGAGGTTAGGTGGCTGGGTCTAAATTGGATTTGGTGAGGCTAACAAGCCCTGCAGAACTGCAGTGGCAAACACTGCTCTGGATTTGGAGCAGAGAGGTAAGTGGTAGTGCTTGGTGAAAGTGTGCACTGAGCTCCAGATTGCAGCTTCTAATATGCCTTTGGTAGGTACTCCTTTGAGGAAAGCTGCTGAAGTGGCTGCTGTTCTGGTAGAATGAGACCTAATGCCCTTAGACACAGATTTGCCATGTTGTGCATAACAGAAGCGGATGCAGTGTCCTATCCATTTGGAGATTGTAGCATATGCTGCAGGACCACAAGGAAAACCTATTACAAAGCAGACAAACAGTTGCTCAGTTTTTCTGAAAGCTTTTGTTTTGTCCAAGTAGAATTGTAGCTGCCTGTGTATATCCAAAGTATGCAGATGTCTTTCCCCTTTATTCTGCGGATTTGGGTAGAAAGTAGGTAAATGAATGATTTGATTTAAGGCCACATTGGCGACCACTTTTGGCATGAAGTTGGGTTTGTCCTAAGAGAAACCCTGTACTGATGAAAAATGAGGAAAGGTTCCACAGCCATCAATGCCTGTAACTGAGACTCTTCTTGCTGAAGTTATTGCTAGGAGCAGAGCAGTTTTCCATGACAAGAATTTTAGATCAGCTGTGCTGGCTGGTTCAAATGGAGGCAGTGTTAAAAATTGAGGTCCCAAGTAGGTACTGGTGCTCTCCTAGGGGATCTTATATTTTTTGCCCCTCTGAGGTATTGTCGTAGTAGAGGATGTGAAAAAATAGGAGGATCCGTATTGTAATGCGCTGAAATGGCAGAAGCATGGATTTTAATGGATGAAAAAGACAGGCCTTTGTCCAACATCTCAGTTAGGTGTTGCAAAATCTGAGGTATATTAGGGACAAGTGGTTTGAGCCCTTGTGCCTGGTTCCAAACTCAGAATCTCTTCCATTTTTCTGCATAAGATTTCCTAGTGCTGGGCCTCCTGGCTTCCAAAATAACATCCATAACAGCTTTAGAGAGAGGTGCAGTCTGAGTGGCTACATTATCTGCCATGCTGCCAGGTTTAAGGTTCTGAGTTGACTGTGCAGAATCTGATTGTTTTGTTGTGTCAGAAGATGAGGTATTGGAGGTAGAGGCCAAGGTGGACCTTGGGACAAACTCTTTAGGATTGGGTACCATTGTTGGCGTGGTCAGTCTGGTGCAATCAGGATAATTTTTGGCCTCTCGTCTGACTTTTAGAAGCACCTTGGTGAGAAGAGGCATTGGAGGGAAGGCATAGACTGTCAGGCCTTTCCAGATGAATGACAGAGCATCCACTTTCCATGCTTAAGAGTGATAAGTCTTGTGCAAAATTTCTGTATTTGGCAATTGTGAGGGGAGGCAAAAAGATCTATGTCTGGGCGTCCCCATTTCCTTGTTATCATGTTGAACACTTGTGGATTTCGCTTCCATTCATGAGGATCCATGAGATTTCTGCTTAGTTCGTCTGCCAGTGTATTTTTTGTTCCTGGCAGGAATTGTGCTTGCAGATGTACCTGGTAGGTCAGTGCTGTGTTCCACAAAGTCATGGCTTGTCTGCATAGGGGGTAGGAATGTGTGCCCCCTTGCTTGTTTATGTACCACATAACTGTGGTATTGTCCATCTTTATTAATAGTTGTCCTGGATGTATTAGGTCCTTGAAGGCTGTCAGGGCATTCTGTACAGCTAGCATCTCTTTTTGATTGATGTGAAGATGCATTTGTTCCTTGGGCCACGTGCCCTGAATACATTTTCCTGCCATATGTGCTCCCCAGGCATAATCCGATGCATCCTTTGTTATTGCCTGCCTGGCTGAAGGTAAGGTGAAAGGCTGTCCCTTGTTGTGGTGACAGGCCTGGGACCACCATCGAAACTCCTGTTGTAGGCATGGAATCAAGGTTACAACTGTCTAGGCTGTGACAATGCTGAGTCCAAACACGTTTTAGATACCATTGTAGTTTTCTCATATTTATTTATTTTATTTATTTATTTATATTTGTTGACCAGGAGTGTCCGACTGGACGTAGGTCCATTTTCAGCGGAGGCCCGGGGAGAAAAGCTCCACAGTTAAAATAAACAGACAGTAGTTACATTGGATTACATAGCGATTAACAATTTACATAGCAATTACTTACAACATATTTACAGATGAAGAACATAGTACATCAGTAGACAACTAGAATCTTTATCTGTGAAGTACATAACAGACATCAACAAATGTTACAAGAAGAAGTTCCTGCTGTATAAGTACTGACTTATGAGCATCTGAGCTTGCTATAATCAAGGTAGTTAGTGGAGTGGAAAGAAATATAGTGGTTGGATGGGGAGGGTGATATTAGAGTGGGAGTTGCAAGGGCATAGCTAGCATGTTTTTAGGTGTGCTTTTAGTAAAGTTTTGAAGTGGGTGCATGATGGTATGGAGGTAATTGTGGGTGGGAGGGAGTTCCATAATTTGGCTATGGTGCAAGAGAATAGTGCTTCACCAGCAGAGTTATTGGCTTTAGTGATCTGCAAGTGATTTTTGTTGCTGGATCTTAGTGGTCTGGTGGTGCGATAGGGTTGGAGTAGATTCTGGAGAGATGGGACATTTAGTGGATGGTTTACTAGTTTGTGAGAGAGTGAGAGTTGATACCATTGAAGGAGGTGAGGGAGTTCAAGCCAGCCCAGTTCAGCAAGTGAGAGACAAGTGGTGACTACGGTAGGATGTCCCTGTGGTGAATTTGGCGATTTTGTTGTAGCAGGTCTCTAGCTGGTTTAGATTGCATTGCCTTAGGTTGGTATATATTGGAGAGGCATAAAGTAGGGTGGTGATAAGGTGGGAATTTGCTATTGAAATCTTTGCTGCTTTGGTGAGAAGTTGCTTATTTCTGTACAGCGCTCCTAGTTTTTTGTGGACTTTTTTTATGGTCATGGATATGTGAATGTCAAATTTTAGTTGATTGTCCATTTTCACTCCTAGCAATTTGGTGTGTTCAGTTGGGTATATAGTGGTGTTGTCTTTTGCTGTGATGTTAAAGTGAGAGTTGTTTTGAGTATGTTTGGAGGGTTGGAAGAGGAGTAGTTTAGTTTTGTTTGGGTTGAGTACTAATTGGGCATCGGATAACCAAGTTTCAACAAAGGAAAAGACTTCCTGTGTGACTTTTTGCAGTTTGCTGAGCAGATAATGGTTGAGTCATCTGCATATTGTATGACTGTGCCATGTTTGGTGGCAGAGGCTAGATTATTGGTGAAAACAGAGAAGAGTAGGGGTCCAAGGATGGATCCTTGGGGAACTCCTATGGAGACAGGTAGTTGGGGAGATATGTCATTCTGCCATACAACGCAGTTTTGCATATGGAATTAATAGAATGCAGGATGCCATGAAACCCAGGGCCTGCAGATTTTTTCTTGCAGGGAGCTGTATCTTTGTTGCCATCATTTGAAAGTAATGAGTCAGTTGCTTTCGTTTGTCTGGCGTGAGATAAGCCATCTGGGCAGTTGTATTTAAGCTTGCACCCAGGCATATTCTCTTGAGAGGGCACTAGTTTTGATTTCTTTTCATTTACTGTGTACCCTAGGCAAATTAGCAATCTTTTTACAAATGCCAGGTGCTTTAGAAGAATGTCTTTGCTCTCTGCTTGAATAAGGCAGTCGTCCAAGTAGGGATATATTTGAATTCCTTTTTGTCTGCAAAATGCAATTACTGGTGCCAGGCATTTTGTGAAGACCCTGGGTGCAGTAGATAAGCCAAAGGGCAGTGCAGAGAATTGGTAATGCATTGAGCCTGCTATAAATCTGAGGTATCTTCTGCATGATTGTCTGACTGGGACATGCAGGTATGCCTCCTTGAGGTCCAAAGTTACTAGCCAAGCCTCCTTGCCCAGCATGGGCAGAAGTTGTTGTAGTGTTAACATTTTGAATTTTGGAACATCCAGGAAAGTATTTAGGACTGACAAGTCCAATATTGGTCTCCAGGCTTTGTCTTTTCTGGGTACTAAGAAAAGTCTTGAGTAAAATCCTTGCCCCTGTTCTTCTTGTGGAACTTTTTGAATAGCTCCCATATCCATAAGAGTCGCAATCTGTTTTTGTGCCTCTGCCCATTGGTTTTGTGGCAGGTTTGGCATACCTTTTGGTTTTGGAAGTGCGTGGAATTGGAACCTGTACCCCTGAGAAACAATATTCAGCACCCATTGGTCTTGGGTAATCATGTACCAATTTTAAGAAAAGTGCTAGCTTTCCCCCTAGGGGTGCTGTCAACTGGTAAGAGCTTGGCATTTGCAATGGGAAGTCATTGTGACTGTTTCCTATAAGGTTGTGACTTGTCTTCTCCTGTCTAAGGGGCTAAAGCACCCCATTGTTTAGGGCTGTAGGAGCCTTGGGGCTGAGATCTGCCTCTTAGGCCACAAAGAGGCAGATACAGACACCAGTCTGACACTGGAAAAGACCAATTTTTTGAAGGCCAGTTTCTGCTAAATCTAGGTGGTTGAACCTGTAAGAAATCTTTCCCCGTTTGCATTGACTTTGCTTTATCCTCAATTTTCTTTAACACCTCTTCTGCCTTAACACCAAACAAAGTATCATGCTGTAATGGAGCATCCAATAATTTTACTTTAACATGGTCAGGTAAACTTTGTTCTTTCAACCAAGCATGTCTTCGAATAACAGAGCCTGTAACTGCGGCTCTACAAGAAGCCTCTAATGAATCAAAACCACATTGCAGAGTATGCTTTCCCACTTGTTCAACTGCATGCAATAAATCCTGCATTTCTTTACTGTCAGGACTTTCTATGTTTGTAACCATTTTCTGTTTTAACAATGACATGAGGTAGTGTTGATATTTAAGCATGTGAAACTGACAGTTTAAAGCTCTTACAGCTAAAGTAGCAGAAATGTAAACTTTTCCCCCCATCTGTCCAGAGCTCTGGAATCCCTATCTGAGGGGACAGGATTTTTGGCAATGGAAGCCTTAACCCCTTTAGGACCCTGAGAAATTGTTTCTGGGTTTGCAATGGGGTTTTTGTAAAGAAATTTATGAGAGTCATGGACCCTGTAGTACCTGTTTGGCTTTACTGGTGCAGGGGGTAAAGAATCAGGAGACAGACTGGATTCAGAAAAAACATCATCAACAATATCAAGCACAGGGGGGGATTAGCCAGGGGCCTGTGCTGAGGCAATAAAAGGAAATCTCTGAGCCTTGTCTTTAATTCTGAATAATCTTGGCTCTCCCAATGGAAATGCTCCCTCATGGTGTGCAGGGTTTCCCCAAAAGTATAATCCTCAGGCGGAGAGGCTGAAGGAATGGATTCTTCAGCATCAGAGTCCTCATAGGGAGGGAGGGAATAGCCCTGATCAGAAGAGGAATCGGAGGAAATGGAAACCTGATCAGAGGAATCATAATCGGTGTCTTGCCTAGGCCTTTTGTCAGGAGGGGGATGGGAGCCCCTGATTAAAGTAATTAAGGTCTTCGGCCATTTTAAGCACCTGTTTCTTTGGCATGGATGACTGTACTGGAGAATGCTGCACTTGTTTCCTTGTCTTTAATGGTGTTTTTGACTTTGCCTTTGCTGCTGTAGTAGCCTTAATTGTAAGCTGTGAAGGTCTGAAAACACCCTCAGAAGCCAGTGCCTGCTCAGCGGCTCTGGACCTATCTGAGGGAATAGTTTCCGTAGGCCCAATACCTTGAGTTTCCACAGGCCTCGATGTCTCCACGTGGCTGTCGGTTATGGCCTGTGGCTCTGAGGTAGCGGGTGTCAGGGGCTGCGAAAGCGTCTCACTGAGAACTGGCGACTGGCCTAGAAGAGGCTCCGTCGTCAGTTTTGGACCTCAGATGCCTGTCTTTTTCTTTGTGTTTTTTATACATTCCAGTCGTCGGTTGTTCCGACGGCATTATATAATTAAATCTTCGTCCAAAATAATGTAAAGCAAAATCAAACCGACGTGTAATAGTGCGTTTATTGAATCTAGCACAAAACCGACAACTAGTAACGTCGTGGTCAGGGCCTAGGCAAGGAATACAGTAAGAGTGAAAGTCCTTATGAGGTATTTGCTTCCCACAAGAAATACAATTATTAACTTTTACTGACATCGGTCTGGAGCAAGAAAAAGTTTCCCCAATGGAGTACTTAGCTTCACTGAAGACTTCAGTTCTGAAATTCAATTTTGAAAATCTCAGGAGTCGGCCGACTGGCACTTGCGAACTGCTTTTGCTTTGGACACCAAGCGGCAAGAAAGACTGAAGAAAATGGCATTGGTTGCAAGTTTTATGCCCCTGGTGCACTGACGTCAGGGAAGAGGCAACAGCAACCGATGCCGGACCAAGACTTTGGAACTCGGGCCGACTGCGGGTCGCCTGCCAGCAGGATAACCCAAGTGTAATGACTGCAACAGTGAAACACTATGAACATCCCTGTAGTACCTGTCCGGCTTAACAGGAGCTGGAGGTAAAAATACATCATCTACAATGTCTGACACAGGTGGAATAGCTAAGGGCCTGTGTTGTGGTAGTCAAAGGAGGTCTCTGAGCCTTTTCGTAGATTCTGAAAAATCTTGGCTCTCCCAGTGAAAATGCCCCCTCATGGTATGCAAGGTTTTCCCAAAAGAGTAATCCTCAGGAGGAGAGGCTGTAGGGATAGATTCTTCAGCATCAGAATCCTCAAGGGAGGAAGACAGTATTCCTGATCAGAAGAGGAATCAGAAGAAATGGAAACCTGATCTGAAGATTCATATTCGGTCTCTTGTCTAGGCCTTTTATCAGGTGGGGGATGGGAACCCCTGATCAAAGTAATTAGGTCTTCGGCCATTTTGAGCATCTGTTTTTTGGGCATGGAGGCCTGTACATGAGGTTGTTGTACTTGTTTGTCTTTAAACGTGCTTTAGTCTTTGCCTTTGAAGCTGAAGTAGTTTTAATGTATAATTGAGTAGGTCTGAAAAAACCCTCAGAAGCCGATCCCTGCTCAGCAGCTCTGGACCCATCTGAGGGAATAGTCTCCAAAGGTCCAATACCTTGAGCTTCCAGTGGCCTAGTCGACTCCACGTGGGAGTCAGTAGCGGCCCGCGGGTCTAAAGTAGCGGGCATTAGGGGCTGCGATGGTGCCTCAGAGAACCGCTGACTGGCTTAGAAGAAGCCTCGTCGGTTTTGGACCTTGGATGCTTGTCCTTTTCTTTTTCTTTGCGTTCCTTGTGAATTCCGGTAGTCGGATGGCTATCCGACGACATTGTATAATTAAATCTTCTGCCAAAATAGTGCAATGCAAAATCATACTGACGCTTAATAGTGCGTTGGTTAAATCTAGCACAAAACCGACAACTAGCAACATCGTGGTCAGGGCCTAGGCAAGGAATACAGTAAGAATGAAAGTCCTTATGAGGTATTTGCTTCCCACAAGAAATACAATGTTTAACTTTTTCTGACATCGGTCTGGAGCAAGAAAAAAGTTTCCCCAATGGGGTACTTAGCTTTTGAAGAAGACTTCGGATCCGAAATTCGAACATGAAAATCTCAGGGAGTTGGCCGACCGGCACTTACGAAATACTTATGCTTCGGGCACCGTGCGGCAAGAAAGACTGAAGAAAATGGCGTCGGCTGCATATTTTATACCCCTGGCGCTCTGACGTCAGGGAAGAGGTGACAGCAACCGACACCGGACCTAGACTTTGGAATTCAGGCCGACTGAGGGTAGCCTGCCAGCAGGATAACCCCAAGTGTAATGACTGCAACAGTGAAACACGAAGAACATCTTGTGTGCTCATTGGTAAGAGACATCTTGTATGTGCATTTATCGCACTTTTTGAACCCTGACTGCTTATGCTCCTTGAGTTCCTTTTCTCTATCATTGCCTTTGGACATTATGCGGCTGAAAACCAAGGCCGTAACTATTCAAAGATAGTTTAACTAGATCAACAGCAAATACTACTATAATGGGAGAACTACCTCTTTTTTTTTTTTTTTTTTTTTTTAATTAAAAACAAGAAGCAGAAAGAAGGAAGCAGAAGCAGAAAGAAGGAAGCAGAAGCAGAAAGGAAGAAGAAGCAAAAACAGAAAGAAGGAAGAAGAAGCAGAAGAAGAATCCTCTAACCTAAATGGATTCTAACTTCTACACAGACAAGACAAGGAAAACACTGGGGAAGCGGCCCTCTAACATAAACGGGCTGAGAGAGCCCTCTAAGTTAAATGGCAACTCTCACCGGGTTGGGAAGGGGATTTCTAACTAACTACAGTGACCTAAAAGCAGACAACACAGAAACTAACTCTCTAGAAAGGTAAAGGGAGTATAAAGAGAAAAAGGAGAGAAAATAGACTGAAAAAACCTATACTTAGCCAATGAGCCAGCAGGAACCCTTCTCGATCGCTTGAGCAGCAATCAAGATCTGGGGATGTGGCCCAGAGCATCATGGGATATAGGTTAGCCTCGAGTCAGTGGAAGCGGCCGAGTGAACAGCTCCGAATCCAACCTGCAAGAATTACGGCAAGATAGGACAACAGAACATCAGGAGTTAAGTTATATGAGGAAGTAAAAAAAAAGTCACACAGCAAAACCCACATTGAAACATATCTGAGCGATGCTTGTAGCCTGAGGTTAATATTTTCTAGTGTGGGTGGTTTCCAATTTACAAAATATTCTGAAACGCATACTGCAACTGTGCACTGAAAAACATTCAGCATATGGTAAAGAGTCATGCAATAAGCAACTAATGAGGTTGTCTTCATGTTTAAGCGGAGATGGTAGGATGATCTCTTGCATCCTTTTCCAGTGTTACACTGAGATATTAGTAAACACAAAAAGTTAGTTAAGTGGGGCAGTCCAGGTGCTATGTGGAATAAGACTAGACAGGTACGGGCCTGTTGGACTTACAGTGATATCACTTAGTTGGTGTGAAGCTCTCAAGGATCAATGTGAATAAAGTTAAGCAATGGTTAATGTAGATGGATGGGTCATGCTCTTGTTTTATTACAAGAAATGCAAAGGCAATTTTAGATGATGTTCTAGAACAAAGCAAAAAGCCTAAAGTACAGTGGTGTCAGATGAACTTACCATAAGAGTAGATGGTCGAATAATCACTGTTACAGTAGGTTTAGCTACATGGACTATATACTGCCAAGGATACAAGTCAGACAGCTTTCAAAGCTTCAGGGCACCTTCCATACACTCAAACTCTTAAGCAGCTCAAGCTGAGCTGACTAAAAAGGCAAGTTTGGGTGTGAAGTCCTTCAGAGCTTTCCTGCCAACAGAGAGAGAGAGAGAGAGTGACAGAGCCCTGAAAGGACTATGCTAGGAACAACAAAACATAGAACATGGCATAACAAAACATACCAACAAACATGGGCGATGGAGCGGCTACTGTAGCAGTGATCATTCGATCTGTTACAGTAAGTTCAACTTACACAACGGTACTACGTTAATCATTTTGTTCACTGCTGCAGGAGCCTTAGCGATATGGGTAGATTACCATAGCTATCTACATTTGGGAGCTGGAAGGAGAAGAGTCTAGAAACCGCTGGCAAATGCTCCTAGCAAAACTTGATCTAGACCGAGACCTAGACAAAGAATCAAGCTTATAGTGCTTTGTAAAAGTATGTACAGAGGAACAATTAGCAGCTTCTAGAATACTTCTAGAATCCAACCCTTTCCAAAACACTACAGATGAAATCAATGCCCTAAAAGAGAGGGCCTTTATCCTGCCTAGAATAGATTTGTTGTGGTGAGTATAAACAAAAGGTTTAAGAGCCTTAGACAACCATTTGAAAATGCTCTGTTTTGACACGTTGTCCCTTCTTCTAAACTTCACAAGAAATAAACAATTGATCCAAACATCTGAGAGACAGTTCTGTCACGATAGTACCAGAGTTGTCTGTGGACATCCTAGGTAAGGAGTATCCTCTCTCAATCATTTTAACTTCAGTAAAGAAAATGAAGAGATGAACAGTTTGGCTTAAAAGTAAACCTTGATACCACTCTGGCCATAAAACAGGATTAGTTCGCAAAGAAACCCTGTCCTTATGGAAATTAAGGTAGGGGTGACTCACCATAAGAGCTTGCAACTCAGACACCCTTCTTGCAAGGTCAGAACAATCAGTATAACTGTTTTCCATTAAAGAACCTCAAGTCAGCCTGATTAACTGGTTAAAATGAAGCAAGTGTTAGCTTCAGAAACACAAAATTAAGACTCCAAGGAGGGGCCACCTGTTTACTTGGCAGCCTCTTATGCAAAACCCCTTTCAGGAACATTTTGACATGTCTGCCTTACCAAAGGAGGATCTATGAGCAAAGATGCTGAAATGGCCGATAAACTTTGACAGAGAAATAAGAAAGGCGACATGATAGCAACTCACACAATCAATAAAAGCAGAGAACAAACTCTGAATGGATGCTGATTATGTTACTGACACCAACTAGAAAAGATTTTCCATTTGCCAATATGTGATTTTCTAGTAGCCTTTCTTGCCTCCATTAGTGCCTACTGCTCATCCTCCATAACAGGTGCCTAAAAAGAATTAAGACATCATCCAGGCAGTCAATTGAAAATAACTGAGGTCAGACTGTAAACACCCTTGTTCATGTTTAAGTAGATCCAGTCTGTGAGGATGCTTGAGGTAATTACCCCGGGCCATTTTTCAAAGAAGGGAAAACCACAGTTGCATAGGCCACAACAGAATCACCACAATGATCCTGAAGAATGCCTACTGAATCTTCAGACGTACCCTAGATAGTACATGAAAGGGTAGAAAAACATGCAGAAACATTTCTGTCCAAAGAAAAGAAAAAGCATCTGTCTTCCAGGTCTTCTTGCATGGAGTGAATGACCTGATCCGTACCTCCCTGGACTACATGAAGAGAGACATGGAAGAGCTCTCTGATCATGTAGCCCAGGCCAGTATGACCCTGACCCTGAGCAGCATCCTGCCCTCACCAAGAATGATACCACGGTATAAAGAAAAAATTATCAGTTTCAACAATTGGCCAAGTTTCTGGTGTCATTCAAAGGGGATCCAGTGTGTCTGCCTGGGATGACATGCTCGACAAGCCACGCTGCTTCACTAGAGATGGCTTGCACCTGTCACCCTTACGCTTTTGAATACTTGCCAAGGCTCTTGCCACCCCATAGTGCCTTTTTAGGCAAGGCTCAAAAGACAAACCCACCGCCGTAAATAGCACAAGTAACAAAAAACTGAGGGTAATGCTACTCAATGCCAGAAGTCTAAACCTCAAAATGCACGCACTCGAGGCACTCCTCAGTATGGAGAAAAATCGATGTATGGTCAGTAACAGAAACCTGGTTTAAGGCTCCAGAGAGCACCCCAGCACTATCAGGCTACAACTCATGCCATACATTTCGGCCACAGAACCCAAACCGAAATACAAAAGGCGGGGGCAAATCCATATTCATCATGGATACCCACACCTCCAGGTTAGTGGCACAGCACGAGGCTTCAGAGATCATCCACGTGCAACTAACAGTGGGCAAAACTGCAATTCAAATTGTAGCTTGCTACAGATCACACACCATGTCCCAAGACCCCCATTCCATGTTTCTGGAAACACTGGGAAACATAAAGGTCCTACCAAACACCCTAATATTGGGTGATTTCAATTACCCAAACATTAACTGGGAGAACTACTCAAGTACTAACTCCCTTGCCCAACTTTTCCTAGAATTTATAAACTCAAATGCCCTGGTTCAACTGGTCAACACTCCCCAACACAGGTGACAACATATTGGACCTGGCCATCACCAACATGGGCGACCGGTGTCAACCCCTTGCTGGCTAGATCTGACCATAAACAAATCACTTTGGATATCCATACTCTGCCCCCACCCCCAGACAAGAATGCCACCATGAAAAACTTTTCAAAAGCAAAACTTCACATTACTTAAGACCGAGGTGGAAAGTTTCAAAGCCCCCATGCTGAAGGAGAACACTGTCCAAGCTGCAAAATCCTTTACTAATGCATTCTATGGGCAGCTACAAGAATGCATGGATCGTGTCATCCCAAGCAAAACCAAGACTCACTCCTCCAAGAAAAGGAAACCAGTCTGGTGGACTCCTGCCACAAACAAGCTATACAATAGAAGGAGGGAACTAGTACAGAAAAGAGTAAAATCCCAAGAAGGGAAGACATCCCTGATCAGTATCAGCAAGAAACTGCGATCCCTCATAAAATTATCCAAGGTGAGCCTTGAAAGAAAAATTGCCAAGGACTCAAAAGATAACCACAAGGCATTCTTTAGCTATGTCAAGAATATAAGCGGCAATGCTCAGATCTGCTCAGAATTAGTGCAGAATGGCACAAAATACACTGAACCGACCGATATCGCCAACATCCTGGCAGACAGGTTCAGCGCAAACTTCACCCCCCTCTCACCCCCAAAAGGGCCCATAACCATACCAGTAGAATGTAGAGTCCCTGAAATCACAGACACTCAGGTTAAAACAGACCTCCCCAAAGCCAAAAACTCAGCATCAATGGGACGGTGTCCCAGGCTGCGTCCTACACAAGCTTAAAGATGAACTGACCCCTCACCTAAACACCCTGTTCAAACTCAGCCTCTCCAAAGGCTACATACCCATATAGAGTGGCGCACAGCAACGGTTATTCTGCTCCACAAAGGTGGAGCCACAACAGACCCCGGGAACTATCGCCCTATAAGCCTGACTAGCTTGGTCTGGAAGGCTATGGAGCGCATTATCATGGAACTCATTAACAGAGACATTGGGAACGTCTAAACAATTGACCCTACTCAGTTTGGCTTTAAGGGCAGATCATGCCTCCTAAACCTGGTGGACTTCTTTGAGACAGTTACCAAGGCTATAGACGAGGGAAAGGTGGTACGCACAGCCTACCCAGACCTCACTAAGGCCTTTAATACCAGAATGGGGAATGGTGTTGAAGACAAGCTCACCAGCCTGAACATAAACCCCTACGTCAGGAGATGGGTTGCCAACTGGCTCATGGACAGAACCCACATGGTGACAGTTATGGGAGCTAGGTTAACCGCTTACAAATGGTGTTCTCCAGGGCTCAGTCCTAGGACCCCTCCTGTTTGGCATATACTTTTCAGAGGTACAGGCAAGCACAGGAGAACTATGGCTGACCAAGTTCGCAGACGACTGCAAACTAGGGGCTATAATTGACTCTCCAACTGACACAGACATCCTCCAAAAGGGTCTCACTGAGATGGATACCTGGTGTCAAAATCATGGCCTCAAGCTAAATGCCAAAAAGCACCCAGTCAACAACGAAGTAACACAAAACGAAGGTTTAATTGGGCATAGAACAAAAAAGGTCCACAATACTCCAGACAAGTTGTTGTCTGGAGTATTGTGGACCTTTTTTGTTCTATGCCCAATTAAACCTTCGTTTTGTGTTACTTCGTTGTTGACTGGGTGCTTTCATTTTGGTTACTTGTTCAGCCGGCACCTTCCTTTCCTACTTGGTAAATGCCAAAAAGTGCATAGTCATCCCCTTTGGAAAAGACAAAGTACCCACAGACTACCACATAGGTGGCAGTCCCCTAAATACGGAAGACGTTATAAGGGATCTGGGGACATAAGTAGATAGTAATCTCACCTTTGATAATCACACTGCCAAAGTGGTTAAAAAATCCTTCTACGTGTCCCACCTAATCACAAAAGGGTTCGCATCCAGATCAAAAGAGGTCATTGTGCCCCTCTACTCATCACACCCATCTTAGAGTACAACCACCCATTTGGGATGTACCTTACAAGACACCTGCAACAGCTGGAAAGACCACAGAGGTACCTCACCAAGAGGATCAATGGCCTCAAACAGATGCCCTATGCTGCTCGACTTAAGAAACTCCAGTTGTACTCAGTTGCATACTGCCTACTCAGAGGTGATCTCTGCCTGACATACAAGGCCATGTCCAACCCAGAATTAATGGACATGCTCCACCTAAAGAAAACCTTATCCCCTCGAGCCACACACTCTAGGGATCTAAACCTCACCACAACAATGAATAGGACGTGCTGGAGGGATAGATTCCTGTCCCAGAGACTTCCCATGCTTTGGAACAAGATTCCAATCTACATTAGGCAGAACTCCTCGCTAACACTCTTCAAAAGAAACCTTGACGAGTGGATGGGAAACAAAAAGTCTACCTCTAGGATCACTTCAGTGGCTCTGCTGGACAGAGGCGCAGGGAACTAATCTAAGGGGATGGCGAAAGCCAACACATTCTGGCTAGGCTTATAAATGCCTTTGGGCAGATAGGTTCATAGGTGGGTACTAGGCTATGAGTCCTGGAACAGAATCTTGCTAGTTGATTGTTCAAAGAGGAGGCAAAAAGGTCTACTTGAGGACTCCCCACAGATGAATTAAATGTTGGAAGATCCCCTGATCTAGTTTCCATTCGTGTGGGTCTGCCCTGGACCTGTTTAGCTCGTCTTCCACCCAGTTTTGCTCTGACAGAATTCAGAACGTCTTTAGACTGACAGATTGTGCTGTGAATATCCCAAGCTAACATGGCTAGTCTAACAAAGAGGGGGGTACGACATGGTTTGTCTTGCTTGTTAATGTACCATAAGACTGTGGCATTGTCTGCAACCACTTTGAAGAGGTCTTGGGGGCCAAAGATGATTCAGAGAGTTCAGTGCCTTAAATCAGAACATGTGTGTGTATCTATCTTTGGTGTCTCACACCCCTGCACTTTCACCTCTCCTGAAACTGCTCCCCAAGCAAAGTCCGAAGAGTCTGTGGTGACTGACTGCTTTGGACAAGGGAAGAAGTGGAAACTTGGATTTAAGGATATCCGTTGTCTCCACCAAAAGATTCTCTTCTGACAAGCCTCGGCTCTGGGATTTCAAAAGATAAAAGGTGTTGATGCTGATATCAAAGAGATTTCAGATACTTCTGTATCATTCTCATGTGTCTCACTAAGGGTATCATGAGAATCATAGATGCCATGAAACCCAAAATCCTAAGGTATTCCCTCACAGTGACTGAAGTCTGAGAAACAGAGCTAAACAGAGCTGAGGAGTCTAACTGACATCCCAGGAACACAATCCTGTGTGAAGGAGTCAAGAAAGACTTTTGAATGTTCTCTTGGAATGCCAGCTTGTGGAAGAGATCTTTCACAAAACAGAGGTGGGGGGGGGGGATTCCTGTCACTTTGAAAAAGACTCTGCAAAAATTAGCAAGTCATCCAAACATGGTAAAATGTAGTTACCATGTACCTTTCAATGAGCTATAACTGTAACTGCATACTTAATGAGCACTCTTTGTGCAGTGGATAATTCAAAGGGTACAGCGCAGAACTAATAATGTGATCCAGACATACAAACCTTGAACGACGTCTGAAGACTGGATGAATAGGGATGTGATAACAAACATCTTCTAGGTCTAGTGTTACCAGGAGACTTGGAAGAGGAAGAAGAGGCAACAAGTTATGAAAGGATATAATTTTAAATTAGGACACAATCACAAACAGGTTTAGGAGGAAGATCCAGAACTGGTCTCCAAGCATTTTCTTTCTTTGGCACTAGGAACATCCTTGAATAAAAACCATTCCACATTTGGGAAAGAGGAACTGGTACCATCAATCCTTGGGACAGCATGTGATGAAGAACAGTTGGAAACAAAGGAGTCTGATATGGAGGATGAGGAATGACCCCTGGAAAGGGAGGAATTTCCTCCTACTGCCATCTGTAATCTTAATGAATGATATTCAGAACCTGTTTGTCTGCAGCAATCTGTTGCCAAAGAGAAAAATGGAGATTATGACTTTCTGGAAGAAAAAGGAGGCCAGGGTTGGAGTGGGCCACAAGGTCTCTTGAACAGTCAGTCATTCAGACATACTGGACTGTCCTTGATGTAGGAAGGTTAGAGACTTCTTTTTAGAACTCCATTGCTATTTCTCCTTAAATATCTGTTAAAGTGAATTCTGTTGAGACAGTTTATTCTGTTTTCTGCCAAAAATGGAAGATAAAGAAAATCCCTTGGACAATTTGGAAAAGGAGAGCTGAAAAATCTTAGAGATTCCCTGGATCAGGTTACCCCTTTCATCATACTTTTTGATCACCTCTGCAACAGATGGGCCAAATACTAATCTTCATCCAAGGGAGAATTTAAAATTTAATTTTAACAACATCTGGAAGGCTCTAAGAATGCAGCCATGCAAACCTCCTTACAACAGTACCAATGGCCATAGCCCTGGAAGAAGTATCAACAGTCATATTCATGCTACATACAATTAATAGTGCCTGTGCAAAAGAATAAACCATGTTATTTAAAGCAGATTTCCATCACAGGAAGAAACTGCAGATAAAACATACCTCATACTTTAACAATGTCTCAGAGCAAACTAACTTATAAACCTCACACTTCAAAATTCTAAAAACCAGAAAGTTTTAGACGTATGCAGTTTTTCCACATATCAATCAATAATTTTCCCATCCTTAACAGAAATATTAGGATGAAAATTAACTAACTGCTTAGCAGCAGCTAGCTCAATTAAGCCAATAGCTGCTGAGTCAGGTTTGGGAATGGTGTATAAAAATGTAAAAGGCCGAGGAATTTTATACATCCTATCTGCTCTTTTTAGGGGCAGC
Source organism: Protopterus annectens (assembly GCF_019279795.1). Taxonomy (NCBI): domain Eukaryota; kingdom Metazoa; phylum Chordata; order Ceratodontiformes; family Protopteridae; genus Protopterus; species Protopterus annectens. The sequence continues at coordinate 779,996,046 of NC_056741.1, forward strand.
TGGCTGACTAATGGAAAACTCCAGGCAGTGACACACACATCCCCTAAAGGTGACAGAACATGAGGAATGGATGTACATTCTGGAAAATTTGTCTGCAAAACTCCGTTTTCCTGTTCTCCCACTGAAAACACAATATATTCTAGCAATACTCTCAGAGAAAAAGAATTCCTCAAATGGAAAATCAGAAACTGAGCTCTCCTCAGAGTCTGAATCGGATATCCGATGAAAAAAGTGCTGAATCCATTCCTGCATCTTTCTGTTCAGATTCAGAATCTTGAATATCTTCAGGAAAAGAGAAATTAAAAACTACTTTATAAAAAGGATAATAGCCTGAATTATACTCTAAACCAGACCCAGTAAACTACTCCTGTCTAAAGAAATTTGAGGAGTAGACGACACATGCTTGTTTCTTTTTGACAGAAACATGGGGCCAACCATGTTACTAAGGGCAGCAGCTATTTCCCCATGGATGGGCACAGCATTCTGGCACAACAGGAAAAACTTCCCTGCTCACAATCAAGAACAAACTAGCAAAGCCAGTAAATATTCCAAAAAACGACAAAGGATTCAGTTCCCAACAGAAATTTATTGTTGTATGTCTTGTCTTAGTGCCTCGGCCATTACTGCCTTCAAAGAGTACAAATTTACCAAAAAAACACTCCCCTATTTATGCATCAGACAAACATTTAATCCAATTAAAAAAACAATTAAATAATTAAATACACATTTTTAAAATGTTAAAGCAGACTTCTCCAATTAACTTCTCTATTTAAACCTCTTGGTGTCAATGTATCAAACTTCAATATAAATACAGTTTCTTTATAAAGTAAAATACTCTTACGTAATCTTTCATCCCCTTTCTTAATAAATACTTCGTCCAAAATAGTAGCTTGCAATAAATTAGCATCACCATTATGTTTTTCTTTAAAGTGGGATGCTACAGGACTTTCCAATCTCCCTTTAGGTCTCTGATGTGTTCCTGCAACCTAATTCTAAATTTCCTTTTGGTTTCTCCAATATAGAAAAGGTTGCAGGGACACCTGAGACAATAAATTTAGCCCATTGTATCACATGTAAAAGAACTATTTGGTTTGAACATTTTTCCATTAATCCTAGGAAAGCTCAATTTGATAAGGGAACATACACTACAACTATTACATGGTACAGTACCATAAGCTGATAAGGAGATAGGTGGACTAACTACTGGAGCAATGTAATACACTTTAACTAGTTTGTCTCCCAAATTCTAACTTCTCTTATAGGCCACATAAGGTGAATCAGAGACAATTCTATGTAACAGTTCATCTCTATGTAAAAATTTCCAGTAATGTTTCATTATTTCCCAGATCTTAATACTAAGTATTATATGTTGTTACAAAAAATATTTTATCTTTTTTAACTTTAACCATAGAATTAGTATTATTGGCACTAATAAATCTATTTCTACTATTAATCTCATATTTATTCAAATTTATTCAAAACTTCCCTGCTCCATCTTCATGGACTAACAAGAGTGGCTGTCCCTTACCACTGAGAGGACTCCAACAGCTGCAGAGGATATGGCAAACTCCCAGTCCATAGTGGCTGTAGGTGCCACACCAGAGGGATTCTGGGTAAAAGATGAGTGGTCTGAGGTGCAATAGGTGGCCACAGCAGAGTCACCCACCTGCAGCTGAGGCAATTTGCTAGCCTACTATGGTGACAAAAGCCTTTTCCCTAATGCGGCTGTTACAAGGACAGATTGTGGGACCAGTACTGTTCGATGCTCAAGCTGAAAATGGTGCTTCTTTCCAGTGGAAGTCAAGCAGCAAATGCCAGTCTACAAAAGTTGTCTTTTTTTAAACAGAAAAAAAAAAAAAAAAAAACTTTCACACACTATGCCAGCCCCACTAAGGAGAAATATACACAATTGTTTTCAGTTAGTTAACATTAAAAGTAAACAAGAGCTCCTTTTAAAAATATTTACAGTCTCAAGACAGTCTGTTAAACACAATACTCCTAGCTTTAAAATTACTTTTTCTGAAGATCATAAAAGGTTACTAAGGCTATCGACCCATTTCAAGGTCTTTTCAAGCCTTCCCGTTTCATCTCAATGTAATACCACAGATACTCTAGTCTATACCAAGGACTGTATTTAGTAATGACTGCCCCCATATCCAGGAGGGCTGTGGGCACTATCCCCGGTATGAACCGGTATGAATTTGCAATGACCCATCCACTCATCCAGGCTCCCTTTGAACAGTGGCATAGAGGTGCTCTTATTCACATGAACTGGCAGCCTATTCCAAAGATGCGGCAGTAACTGGGAGACAAATCTGTCCATCCAGCACATCCTATTCAAGTCACTAGTCATATTTAGGTCACTGGAACAGATAGCTCTAGTCCCGTTAAGATTTAAGGATTTGCAGCAGATTCATTAGGTTTCGGTCGGAGATTGCTCTGTAAGTCAGGCACAAGTGTCCCCTACAAAAAAGTGTATACGAAACTAAGTATAGTAACAGGGACTTTAGTCCACCTGTGTAAAGCATGTGCCGGAGTCCCTTGATCTTCCTTGTTAGAAACCTCTGAGGTCTCTCCACTTGCTGCATGTGCTTTGTGCGATGCATGCCAAGAGGGGCGTTACACTAAATCATGGGCCTGATTAGTGACAAGTATAGGGGGTTATAACCTCCTTTGCTTTAGAAGTGATGCCTTTGCTAATCAAGTGTACTATGTAGAAGGCCTTCCCTACTCCGGTAGACATATGGTGGCCAAAGTTAAGGTCACAGTCTACTTGTGAACCCAGATGTCTTACCACTTGTTAATTTGACAGTCTGAAGGGACATTGTTTTTACCACAGGGAATGATTATGCATTTCTTTGCATTTAGTTTGAGACCATGACTAAGACACCAGTCATTTGGGGATTCGATAATTGCACCCAGTTTGCAGTAGGCTACAAACTTGGTCAGCCTCAACCCCTTAGTTTTGGCCTTAACTGAGAAGTATATACCAAACAGTAGGGGCCCAGCATTGACCCTTGTGGCACCCCTCTGGTGACAGGTCTGCTGGTTGATGTGTAGTCAGTCACCCATTTTGACAGTGTATGACCAGTTTATGAGCCAACTGGCAACCAATCTTAAAACAAAGGGGTTAACATTCAGTTTGTTAAGTTTATCGGTAATGCCAGTGTGGGATTACGTAGAAGGCCTTGGCTAAGTCGAGGTATGCTGTGTACAAATTTCCCCTCATCAATGCCCCTGGTCTCATTTTCAAAGAAATCCACCAGGTTTAACAGGCTGGATCTGCCCTTGACGAAGCTGAATTGGGTCAGATCCAGGATTTGGAGGTCACCTATGTCTTTATTTATAAGGTCCATGATGTTACTTTCCATGGCCTTACAGATGAAGCCGGTCAATGGGTCTTTAATACCACTGGTCTGTTGCTAAGCCACCTTCCTGGAGGGGAATAACTGTTGCTATACTCCATTCCGCCGGAACATAGCCTGTGGTTAGGCTGTGATTGAATACGGTACTTAATGGTGATGCTAGTTCATGTTTTAGTTTGTTTAGAAGACAACTTGGGATGCCGTCTGGTCCCACAGAGGCTGTGTTTTTTGCCTTTGATAAGGCCTTAATGACATGCTCTTCACATATGTAGGTTGGGGGGAAGTTGGGGGCAAGATTTGTGATAAGTTTGGAGGGGATAAGGTAGTGAAATATTTCACCAAATCTGTCTGCCAGCAGGTTTGCTATCTCGGCAGAACCAGTGTGTGTGATAGTTACTAGTTTGGCACATGCTTGGGTCCTACCTTTTAGTCTGCGTATGTAGCTGTAAAAGGCCTTACAGTTATCCTTGGCTGTGACTGCTAGATTTCTTTTCAAAGTTACCCTTAGAGGATTTCACATATTGTCTTATTTGCCTGTTGAGTCTGAGTAGGGTGCTTTTCCATTGCTGGGGCCTCGTCTTCATTTTCCTAAACAGCAACTTTTTGTGTTTGTTGTAAAGTTTGTTGATGCTGAATGTCCACCAGGTCAGCTTGTTTTTACTTGGGGCTCTGACTTTGATTCCCATGAGAACAGCAGAGTCTATACACTTATACAAGTGATTGCACAGGGCTTTAGTACAAACTTTGGTGTAGTTACCACTTCCTGCTGGGGATGGGGTCTGTAATGCATTTATACCTTCACGTAGGAGCTTATAGTTTACCTTGGTGAAGTTTTACAGTCTGACTTCACCCTGTGTGAGTTCTGGTGTTAGTGCCAGTTCAAAGGTGAAACAATTTGTTGTTGGATTTAACTAATGAGGGTCCAACAGTTGCAGTGGTACATCTGTTTGTCATGTTAGTGAGGGCCAGATCTAGTATGTTTGTTCCTCTTGTTGGGGGTTGAACAATTTGTTCCAGGGCATTTCAGTTAATAACGTCAAGGAGCTTTTGCGCTAGTGACTTAGAGCCAGAGTAGGTTTCCCAATTGATGGTGGAATAACTGAAATCCCCATGACCAGAGTGTCTGGCAATATTTGGTTTGACTCCAGTTTGGTCAACTAGGCCTCATGCACATCAGTATCTATGGAGGGGGATCTCTAACTAGCTATGACTTGAATAAGGGTCTTACCCACAGTAATCTGAACCTAGACAGGGCCAAGAGGTGAATTTCTCTCTAAAATAGAAACAATGCCTCATTTGGTTCTCACATGTTCATTTTGTGGTCTGAAGGTGTGGAAGGCATTGTAGCCTTGCAAGGCTGGGGTACTCTCTGAGGCCTTGAACCAGGTTTCTGTGACTGCATGGATATCTACATCCTCCAGTGACAGGAGGAGCTTCCAGGGTGTGCAGTTTTTGGTTTAAGCTCCTACGGTTTAGCAGCATAACCCTTATTTTGTTATGATTGACAATTTTCACGTCTGCAATTATGTTTTTGAGACCTTGCCTAAAAAAGGCATTATGGGTGAGGCAAGAGCCTTTGCCAGCAGCTGAAAGCCTAGTGGTGCCAGATGCAAACCACCCCTGACAAAGCAGTGAAGTTTGTCAACCAAGTCATCCCAGGCTGACAAAAACTGGATCCCCTTGGAATGACACCAAAAACTAAGACAATTATTGAAATCGATCATTTTTTGTTTATACTGTGGCATCATTCTATATGAAAGTAATATGCTGCTCAAGGCTAGAGACATACCTGCCTAGGATACATACTCAACAGAGCTCAATCATGTCTCTCTTCATATAGTCCAGTGAGCTACATCTCAGGTCATTCACTCCAACATGAGCTACGATGGAGTCATAATGACAGTTATTGTCGGGTGCCCCGAGTGCATGCGTGATCTGATAAATCCTGGCACCAAACAAGCAGCTGGCTGACTTTCTCCTTGTCTAACCTGGTGAGTGGGACATTCGTATGTCTCACTATGGAGTCTCCAATAACAGAAAAATTTGGTTTAGGAGTGTTACGGCTTAAAGGCTTGGTAAGTGAGACACTGGTGCTGCTATGCGTCTTGGGTGCTGTGGGAACTGTGTCAGTTGTAGCAGTAACGTGCTTTGGAGGTCTGTGGTGTTTCAGTAAGTTTTTTGAGAACACTTCCAAATATGTTGATTTATGTGTTGGGTCTGTGTTATGTGTATGAGTAGTGATACTATGTGCATGAGTAGTGGTGAGGGAGTTGACATCCTCATCACTGTTACGAGTGCAGAGCAGGGATTCAAGATTCTCAGTGTAGATAGCAGTTCTTCAAACCTAGCAGACTGCAAGAGCTGTATCACAAAGGAGGTGCTTTCAGGACTGATCTAGGAGGTGCTCTACAGATGGGTATTTCTGACAGGGTTTTGGCTGGTGGTTTAATAGGTCACAGTTCACTAGCAATACTTAGACCGGAAATGTACTAAAGATGACAACTACACTAATGTACTACAGCTGTACCTAAAAAAAAATTGTCAAAATTATCTGTCCATCAAGGTGCACAATTGTGAGGCAGTGCTGTGTGCTACGCAAACAAGCAGAAACCCACTCAAACGTGGGGCTTAAATATCAGAAGCTAAAAACTTCAAAAGAACCAATGAGGGTACTTAATCCAATCCCTAGACAAATCATTCTTCACCAGACAGGTTCCACTCAGCACAATTCTCTTACAAGGGTGCAGAAGGGCCCCTTCTAATCAAAGATGGATTGGAAAATGTGCTCAGAATACAACAGCCACTACAAACAGACCCAGATGCAACAAACCTGTATCCAGACTGTGCTACAGCTGCCAGCTACACTAATTTAGAGAGGGAACACTAAAAATGATTTAAAACAGCAGAAAATCAGCAAGGAGACACTAAAGAATGTTTTAAACAGCAAACAAATTAGTTATTTAAAACACTGCTTAGCAGGAACACAGAACAGATGCTTAGCAAACAGTGAAAAGTAGCAACAATTACTTTGCATTCAGTGAAAATAGCAAAAAGAAATACATTTAAGTAAATGGAATGCTTTCCCCACAAAGGGAACTTATGAGCCCAGCAAGGGAAAGCATAAGCTGACCATCAATCCTCAAAAGCTTCAGAGCAGCGCACTCTTCGGCAGCAGTAAAGCTCTGAAGGGCTTTGCACCCAAACTTGTCTTTCAGCCAGCTCAACAGTTGGGGCACATGAAAAGCACCTTAAAGCTTTGGAAATTGTCTGGACATTATACCATTGGCAGGATATAACCTTTATAGCTAATGCTACTGTGATCAATACAATGAACATCAATGAAGTTAATGTCAGAAAGTTAACTGAAAATGATGGATATGGGTTGAGGGGGCAACAAATACACAATAACATTTTGAAAATATGGCGATTATTCATGGTTGCGGAAGAGAATAGTGATTCATTGCTAACAGTTTGGTTATGGAGAAGTCAATTGAGAATGGAATGGTATTGTTTGACAAGTAATTTGCTTGTCTTTGGGCTTATGAAAGAATCTGTAAAAGGACTCTGACAAAATACTTTGATTCAACTGCAAGCATAAAGACACAAGATCCCCTATGATGGCGGAGGGGTATCAGGACTGTCCACTGTTGTCAATTTCATCTGCATTATAGTTAGAGCAGCTGCACACTTCTACTTTCAGCTTTTCCAGGTTAGGGGTCGCCACAGTGGATCACCTGTCTGCTCATGACTGGCAGTGGAGTTTTTACGGTGTTGAGTTGCCAGCTCAGCACCCAACCTTCCATAGAAGGCACACACACAAAATCACACCTAGGGCCAATTTAGTGTGTCCAATCCACTTACAGTATGTCTTTAGGATGTGGGAGGAAACCGGAGCACCCAGAGGAAACCCAAGCGACCACAGGGAGGACATGCAGACTCCACACAGAAGGCACCCCAGCCGAGGATCGAATCGGAGAACCTCTTGCTGTGAGGTGGCAATGCTAACTGCTGCACCACTGAGGCAACCCTAGTTAGAGCAGCTGCATACTACAATTCAGACATCCTTTATAAGGAGGTACAGAACGGGAAAACAAAGAAGCAAAAATCTCTCTATTAGCAGCTGATTTATTTATATACCTGATAAGGCCAGAGAAGGACTTCAAATTTTTCTGAACCTGTACAAATTTATTATTTTTAAATTACACATTTAACAAAAGACTAGAACGGCGGCCCTCAATTACAAACCAACATGAAAACTGAGACAAGACTATGGGTTCCAGTGGGAAAATTTTTCAAATCCAGGAGTCTGTCTAGGCAAGCTAGTGTAAGATTCAAGTCATCAAGGTGTATGAGGAATTAAGTGGCTGTAATAGGATATTAATAGATGGAAAATGGTAGGGCTGCAATTAGGCCACAGAATACAAGAGTTACATTCTCTGCGTTACCCTTACTGCTTCATACATCTCAGTCTTTTCCAGCAGAAATCCTAGGTCACTTCTTAAATTTAACTAAAGCATGATATTTTCTTTGAAATGGTGGGAATCCTAG